>NW_022995380.1:6251281-6554383 GCF_004354385.1 Drosophila innubila
CGGTACTTAAAAAGTACAGGGGTCTATTGGGTTTGTTTTAACGAATATGTGCGTAACAGGCAGAAGGAGGCGTGGCAGACCCTATAAAGTATCAATAGCCGAGTCGATATAACAATGTCCGTCTGTCTGTCTGTCCGTCCGTCTGTATGAAAACCTAGATCTCAGAGACTATAAGGTCTAGACATACCAAACTTGGTATGTAGGTTCCTCTATATTGCAAGCAGATCAAGTTTGTTTCAGAATTTGGCCACGCCCCCTTTACCGCCTAAAAATCGACATAGAAAATTTCATATCCAAATTATAGGAACAATTTAAAAGCTAGTGACACCCAGTTTGGTATGTAGATTCCTCTATATTGCAGACAGATCAAGCTTGTTTCTTTTTTCGATCGGACCACTATATCGTATAGCGCCCATAGAAACAATTGGTCGAAAATCAAGTATTAGTATGAAAAACTTTTTTGTTTTACGAGATATCATAACCAAACTTATTGAATATGCATAAAACTTGGCTTTATATAGCCTGTTCAAAGCTGGTTCAAATCGGACAACTATAAAATATAGCTGTCATAGGACCGATCGGGCGATAATTAAGTATTAGTATGAAAAACTTTTTTGTTTAATGAGTTATCGTTATCAAACTGATTAAATATGCATAAAACTTGATTTTATATACCCTGTCCAAAGATGGTTCAAATCGGTAAGCTATATCATATAGCTGTCATAGGACTGATCGAGCGAAAATCAAGTCTTAGTATGAAAAACTTTTTATTACGAGATATCGTAACCAAACTTATAGAATATACATAAAACTTAGCTTAATATTTCCTTTCCATAGTTGGTTCAAATCGGAGCACTATATCATATAGCTGTCATAGGACTGATCGGGCGAAAATTAAGTCTTAGTATGAAAAACTTTTTTGTTTAATGAGCTATCGTTACCAAACTGATTAAATATGCATAAAACTTGGTTTTATATAGCCTGTCCAAGGTTGGTTCAAATCGGATCACTATATCATATAGCTGTCATAGGACCGATCGGGCGAAGATCAAGTCTTAGTATGAAAATCTTTTTTCCATTATTATTATTTTTTTGTACGGGGTCTCCGACATTCGAGAATGCTCGACTGTAGCACCGGCCCACTAGAGCGCCTTAATCTCAGAGACTGTAAAAGATAGAGATACCAAATTTGACACACAGAGGTCTATAGACCCCACGCAGATCAAGTCTGTTTCAAATTTAAGCCACGCCCCTTTCCGCCCCAACAAATCGCGAAAAACCACCACACCTACAGTTTTTAAGATAATAAAGCTTTTATGGTAAATAACTTTATCTATTTATATTATCTATAATGTCACTCAACCGCAGCAAGATCGGACATGTACAGCGGGAGTAATAGCTAACCAAAGTTATTAATAAAGTTATTATTTCAATACAATCACCTAAAAGTATGCAGTAGTTTTTGAAATAGTTTTTTTTTGTCGCACATATCGATTAACCTGGGCATAGAGAGCTCCCACGAATTGCCATAATATTGTGATAAGCGATGTTTGCTCTCTTCTTCTTTCTCTTGTTTTTTTTTTGTTATTGCTGTTGGTATTTTTGTTTGCAGTTCCTAAAAGGTTCTTAAAAGCCATGTCTTAAGTCGATTGATTTTTTTTTCAATGACATTTTTTTCTTGACATTTCGAGCCGGCTAAATAAGTTCCAGTACAAGAATGACACAAAATTGGTTTGGGTAACAATTTACTGATTCTATAAATATACTTCTCTTAAAATGTAACTCTTATAGGTTACATATAAGAGCTAAAGAGACCCAATTAAGTACACATGACACATAGTATCTTGTATCTTTTTAATTTTTACATGTCATGATACGATAACATTTTAAATGTTATTCCCCTATTTTAAATTTTAAATTTCAAGACGATCGAAATCTGTGGCAAAGTAATTAATGCGGCAACTTTCATGTGAAAAGTGAGACAGAAAAACGTTAAGCGGAAATTAAAGTTGGTCCTGACAACGGATTTACATGCAACCGCACGACAGGTGTGTGCTAAGCGTACTCGTACCTTACTCTAACTTAAATAGGGGGTTGATCATAAGAACCCACAGCGTGACGGGGATTCAAAATTGGTTCGACTGCATTCCATACTGTATGATATAGGTGAGATAGGTGACCAAGGCGGAGAGAAATACCAATATCAACTCATTTGACACATCGAATAGGCCCAAAGGCCGTACGCGAAACTCGCGATAGTTCAAACGACTGAAGAACATCTCCAACTGAAATCAGTGAAAGAATGAAGAAATAAATTAATATTAATTTTTATTTAGTTTACCTTGGTGTGCCAATCGCTGCGCTCAGTAACGTAATAGTTCTCCAGACTGAGTCTGCGAACGACCCTCGAACTGTTGCTCGCTCCTTGAATTGACACTGTGAGCAGCATCAGATCTGTTAGCAACTTGACCTCGAAGAGCCACATGCCAAGACTCCGATATAGGTGCAACAGAATGTAGAAGGCGACCAGCGCCATTGTGACGAAGCCGAAGATAAGAACAAAACAAAGTGGAACATCAAATAGACGTTGGAATTCGCTGCTGACCCGCTGAATCTCGTCGTATATGGCCAAACACTCGTCCAGCCGGTGTCCAGCTGCCTTCAGCTGCCTTCGACTTGCCGTGGGCTTGAGATCCGTTAGCTGCTTGCGTAATTCGTCTCGGACATATTGGTTGACCTGGTCATAAAGGGCGCCCACGCTGAGGTAGGCCACGAAACAAACGTGACATATCATGGCAGCACAGACACTACTATATGTCTCGCAGAAGAGGGTGACACTTAAGCTGATATCAGAAGCTTCAAAAACGGCTGGGATCAGATAACAACATTGGTAAGCCTGGCAGAGGACTCCAAAGAACAGCAGGATAAGCTCGCGCTTGCCTCCATAGCACATATTATGACATCCTGGTAGCGAATTAACCCTCCGAAATAGCCTCAGAAAACTATTGACCACTAAAATGACTTGGTCCCCATACCAAAGTTGCATCACCAGAATGACGACGACGCATATAAAGCTGCACAGCATCCTTACGCAAGCAAGTATCTTCAAATGGGAAATGTTCAAGACTTCGATAAATTGTGCAAGTGTTTGCCAATAGAAGTAGAATATTAGTATCCGAAACACTATAGAGATCCATTTAAACAAATTGCATTTCTGGGCCACAAGACGCCCATCATATCGATTACACTTGACGCGAAAGGTGACGACCCCCAGAATCGTGGCAAAGTTGCAAGCATAGCGTAGGATCCTTGCCGCAAGCGAGGAGGCACTTAGCTGGACACGAACTCCAAACATGACTAACCTAGCGATTATGGGGAGCACCAATGCTAACCTATACTCTTAAGCATATTAAAAGTATTAATTGATTATCCCTTTAGATACTTACCTGAAGGATTCATTAGGCTAATTGAAAAGTTGCTAAAATTTATACTATTTTTCACATCAATATGTTTGCTTTATTTATCGAGATTATAATTAAAATAGTAAAAATAACAAGATAGAAAACAAAGAATACTGTTCGTTGAGAATGGTGTACAAGTAATTAGATACAGAAAAACCATTCAGGATAGGTCCTTAGAAGTAATAATTTCTCTCGTAATATCATCTTCAAATTTGGTTCGACTGTATGCCGTATTGTAGTATGTAGGTAAGATATGTGACCAGGCCTGAGAGAAATACCAATATCAGCTCATTGGATATTTCGAAAAGTCCCAAAGGATTAACTCGAAACTCGTAGAAATTCAAGCGATTCAAAAAGATTTCCAGCTGCGAAACAGAAAATTAGATATAGTTAATTTACAAAATTTAAGGGTCATTACAAAAAATGGAAAATCATTCTAAAGTTCAAGTTATAAATTCCTGATTTTTATACCTGTTACTTAAAAAATAAATAAAAGGGTATATTGTGTCCGCTGGAATGTATGTAACAGGGCGAAGGAGGCATCTCCGACCCAATAAAGTATATATATTCTTGTTCAACATCAACAGCCGAGTCGATATAGCCATGTTTGTCTGTCCGTCCATGTGAGCGCCTAGATCTCAGAGACTATAAGAGATAGAGATACCAAATTTGACATACAGAGGTCTATAGACCCCACGCAGATCAAGTTTGTTTCAAATTTAAGCCACGCTCCTTTCCGCCCCAACAAATCGCGAAAAGCCACCACACCTACAGTTTTTAAGATAATAAAGTTTTTATGGTAAATAACGTTATCTATTAATATTATCTATAATGTCACTTAACCGCAGCAAGATCGGACAAGTAGAACGGGAGTTATAGCTAACCAAAGTTATTAATAAAGTTATTATTTCAATACAATCACCTAAAAGTATGCAGTAGTTTTTGAAATACTAAATAAGTAAAGGATATCCTATGGTCGGGATCTCGACTATAGCCTTTCCCGCTTGTTTATGCATATATTTGAGATTAGCCTGAATGATTAAGACTTTCAGCGATTCATTTACCTTTTCAATTGGAAGACTATAGATCAAAGATCATTATTAACTCACCCTCATGTGCCAATCGTTGCGTTCGGTAACATAACAATTCTCCAGACTAAGTCTTCGGATGACTCTCGAGCTGCTGCCCGCTCCATGGATGGCCAATGTGAGTAGGACGACGTCCATGAACAATTTAATCGCAAGTAGCCACATGCTCAGATCACGAAATCCATTGAGCATGACAAAGTAGGAGACCATAGTCATGTTCAGAAAGATGAACAGTAGAATAAGGGAAAGGGGTAGCTCGATGAGTTGCTGAAAGGCGCTGCTGACTCGCTGGATCTCATCGTAGATGGCCAGACACTCGTTCAGACGGTAGCCGGCGGCTTTCAGCTCCCGTCGACTAGCTTGAGCTCCATTGGGTTGCTCCAGGCCACGCAGCTGGCGGCGTAACTCGTGTCGCACATATCGATTAACCTGGGCATAGAGAGCTCCCACGCTCAGGTATCCAACGAAGCAAGCGTGACAGATCATGAATCCATTAATGGTTATGTACATATCACAAAGGATGTATGCGTTGTAAGCGATATCAAATTTAGAAAATAATACCGGTATCTCGCAATTGAACTCGTATATCAAGCAGAACATTTTAAAGATGAGAAGTCCAAGCTCCCGTCTACCACCAAATTGCATGACTGAACAACCTGGTAAAGCCTTCACTCTTCGGAATAGTCGTAGAAAACTGTTGACCACACGCAGTACACGTTTTCCATACCAAAACTGGATCACAAAAATAACAAAGGAGCAGATGAGACAAGAGACGAGACGAATCCACGATTGAATTATCAAATGCGAATTGCCCAACTCATTGATAAATCCTATGCCCATATAGCCATAATAGCTAGCCAACAATATACGAGATAACTGACAGAAGCACTTGTACCAGTAGCGATTCTGTGCCACCAGGGAGCCATCGTTATGATTGCCCTTAATGTCAAACCAGATGAATCCCAGAAATGTGGCATAGCTGCAAGCGTGACGCAACAAGCACGCAGACACCGAGGTTGCACTCAGCTGGCGACGACTTCCGAACATGACTAAGCGCGGGATCTTATGGAATGTTGTGACTTGGTAATATTTATAAGCAAATGTCATATAAACATATGAATACGAGTATACACGTACTCACCTGTATTAGCTGATTGCTTGATTGCTTGGTCAAGGTCAGCGCTGCAGAGCCTCACTGATGCTTATCTGGAAGGTTCATTAAGCTAATGACGAGTTGCCATAATATTGTGATAAGCGCTGTTTGCTCTCTTTTTCTTTCTCTTGTTATTTTTTTTTTTGTTATTGCTGTTGTCATTTTTGTTTGCAGTTCCTAAAAGGTTCTTAAAGGCCATGTCTTAAGTCGATTGATATTTTTTATCAATATTTTTCTTGACATTTCGAGTCGGCTTAATAAGTTCCAGTACAAGAATGCCACAAAATTGATTTGGGTAACTATTTACTGATTCTATAAATATACTTCTCTTAAAATGTAACTCTTATAGGTTACATATAAGAGCTAAAGAGACCCAATGAAGTACATATGACACATAGTATCTTGTATCATTTTTTAATTTTTAAATTTCATGACACGATAACATTTTAAACAAGGCTGCAAACCGGCTCTGAACCCAACCTCGTAGAACCGATTCGGTTCGGGTTCTTAAACAGCCTGAACCGGATCATGAACCGAACCCTTGAAATAATTTGCTTTGCGAACCCGAACCTAAACCGAACCGCTTTCTAAAATAAAAGGTTCGGCTCGAAAAAAATTATTATATAAATTTTATGGTTCTTTAATATAATGCAATTATTTGAGACTTCGGATTACAAAAAGTCATATTTATATCTTCAAATAAATTTAAATTATAATCAAAAATTGATTTCTTTATTAAAAAAAATTTAATTTATTTAAAATGTAGAAATGTATAACAATACAAACATTTATTTGAATAAAATTGAACCAAGGTTCGAGCCCAAACCTTGGGTTCAGGGGGTATATAAACCAAATCGCAAGCCAAACCGATGTCTTTCTCTATGGTTCGAACCGCCGAACCGAACCTTTATCAAAATTTTAGGGATTTGCAACCTTGACTTTTAATGTTATTTTCTTATTTTAGAAATTTTAAGACGATCGAAATTTCAAGACGAACTGATCTCTTACAGGATAGCTTAAGAGTAATAGATCCTCTCGTTAAGTGCATCTTTATTAACCGGTCTCAATCCCAGTGCATGCCTGCTCATCCATTAGGGTCTTTTGATTCACACGCTCACGATCCTGAGCGATGTTATTGTTGTTGTTATTGTTGTTTTGATCCGTTGTTGGCCTCACGCTCTAAGCTCCCCCATGTAAATGACGCCCCCATTTCAAGCGGTACGTGTACGTGATCTTCTGGCATATCTCTTATGCTACATCTCCTCAACTTCTACTCCTACTACTACTACTATTCCTACTCCTACTGCTGCTTCGACTCTGTCTCTGACTCCTCCTAAATATGTGTGTCTGTGCACGATTACAGCGAGATCTGAGAGATCTTTCAAGTCTGTCAGTTACGTACTTTATCCAATGCCTACCTCTGCTTTTGTGTGCCATTTGAAAAGAATTTTCACGTTGTAGTTTTTTTTTTCACATATTTTTCTGTTGTTTTTTTTATATTTTTTTTTTTAGGTAATTACAGTAACAACAACAATAATAATAACAAAAGTACAATGCGAGGCCAGGGGACAACGAACGAGCACGTACATTTTCCAGCATTGTACGAAAATTGTGGGAACAATCAACGAAATGAGAACTGAAAACGAAAAGTGCTTTGCATGCCCCATGCTACGACTTGATGTGGATGTGGATGTTGATGTTGATTTGCCGCAAATTGGCATGACTCGACTTGGATGGGCTCTGAAATTGCGAAACGAAGGCCCAGAGAGTTGGCCAAGCCAAGTAAAGCCAACTAAAGGAAATCATGCGAAGCGGCTGGCCACAACTTGGTCAGCAGATTAGAGCAAATCGGGGAACTTTGGCTTCCAGTTTCTCAGCGTGACCTCACGTACATACATTTGTATGTATGTACCTACTTTACCAGGCAGACACGCAGCCTCAAGAAGTTCCACTAAGACAGAAAGAATTCCCTGAATACTTATGGTTAGCTAAGGGTGATGGTGAAGGGGTAGCTGAAGTGCAAGGGCTAAACTTGCTGTAGGGTTGATTGATTCCAATTGCATTAAGCCTGTGGCCTTGGCTTGCTTTTCACGCTTTTCCAGCCGATGCACTCTCTGAACGATCTTCTGACATTAATGATGATTAATGTAAAAACGCAACGCTATTTTTAATAGCCTTCTTTACTCTGCCATTATTTATTGCGATTTCTTTTTCGCAGATTCCGTTTTCATTCCACAGTTGCAAAAAAAAATGTGAAAGCCAAAGAAATAGAAAAACGACAACAAAGCGTACAAAAGTCTCTCTCTCTCTCTATCTGTCTCCCTCTATCATTCGCTGCACAATTTTTTATGGCACCAGAGCTTGACTTTACCGTTACAGCAAGAAGTAGAAAAAAAAATGGCAACAAATCAACGAAGTCAACGCCATAAATTGTTGTTGTTACTGTTGCTAGGGGCTTTGAATTTATTGCGGTTCCAATGAAGGAAAAAAAATGAAAAACAAAATAAATTTCAAAACGCAGGCGAAAATGCGGCCAATGCGACTGAGTGTAATGCAAATACCCCTCTCTCACTCTCTCACACGCAATCTCGAACGCTATGGATGTTTGCATGAGTGCGTGTGTGTGTGTTAGTGTGCGTGTGTGTGACTGCATTACGAGTGCCGACATTAAAAATCTTCAAATTGCATGCTAATAACCATACCAGGCCAGGCCTATTAAGTGGGCAAATATGTTGGACATGCTTGTTACAAAATGCATAGCATGTAATTTATTTTACTTTTGCGAAATGCCATTATTGCACACACACATACTCACAATCACATCTTTGTGTGTGTGTATCTCAATAGATACGTACATTAGGGTGCATCGATTTGTATGGGACCAAAAATAAATCAAAAATGTTAATCCAATTCTAGTGATGTAAAAATATATCGAAATATCGACAACTCGATTTGCGCGAAAGCGATTATCGAGTACTACAATTCGATAATTTTTGACGGTCTATCGAGTTAATTTCATCGATTTACATGAAAAATCGAAAACTCACTGAGGCTTGTTCATCGTAGTTAATTTGCAGAAGTAAGTTTATTCGTTCAATTTTTGATAAGCGTCCGTAGTAAATAACCTAAGAAATGTCAAAGTTTGAAAACGATGCAAGAAAAATAAGATTTCTAATAAAACTACACGTGTATTTTATGATTTCAATTGCTTTTTTTTGAAGAAACTCGATATTTGCAACTCGATCTACTTTTTTTTTCGATATATCGACAACTCGATACTTATTTTTGGCGATTTTCTACTTCGATATAAAACTCGATCTAAAGTTTGGATCTACATCACTAGTCGATTCTATGAAATCATAGTTAAAAATTTGAAAAATGTATTTTTTTTTAATTTTTATCCTGACAAGATTGGTATCAAGACTGTGGTTAGGACCAGGACAAAAAATTTCAATGAATAATCTTAGATCTTAGACCGTAGTTTACGAATTTGGGTTAGAATTTATTGTGAAAAATATCGATGCACCCTAACATGCATACAGTTAGTCAAGAAAGTTGTTGACAGAATACAAATTCGAATATTTCTTTTTCTTAATTAAAAAATAATAATGAAGTTCGATGGTTAATTATTTGCCAGAGAAATTTTGGTTATTTTTTATTTTGTCAAAACACTTTCCTAACTCACTGTATATAAGTCCAAGTTTATAGATATATTTTATACTATTAGCTAATACTTTGTGGTCGTTCAACAAAAGACGAAAGCAAATAAAGCAATTTTATATGTGAAAGTCTCACACTTACAGCAATTCAATGCAAGAAAAAAAGAATACCTAATACGGTTTAAAAACCGCATACTAGACTAATAAGATAAGAAATAAAAAATAAATCTATAAAAAATTTATATTTTTTGTCAAAGCACTTTCCCGACTAACTGTAAATATTATATATGCACAATTTCGTTCAGAACTTTGTGCTAAAATTACGTGTACTCGCATTTGAATAAAACTATTTAAAATTGATTTTCCATTCAATATATTTTATTTTTAATTGATCATACAAAGTATAATAAATATTTCAATTGAATGAACGCTTAAAATTACCATTCCAGTCAAAGTACAATTTGAATCGTATTTTTTTATGAGTTTACTTACATACACATGTTGATGCATGATATGTAGATACAAATATGTATCTAGGAATAGGGTGCATGTGTGGCAGTGGCTGCCAGCTGAGTGGCTTCGACGGAGGCAGCATCAATCATCATCAAGCCGACGCCAAAGCCGACGACGACGCCAACGCCGATGCCGACATCGTCGTTTGCCTAAGGCCTGCCGGAAGTGACAGCCAATCTAATGTTAAGTGCCCACTCCACAAGCTACACATTACAACTGGAAAGCATTTTCTCAAATGTCTGCGGGCAACAATGTGTGGCAACAGTTTTTGTTTGTTTGTGTAACTACAGTAAAGCTTCAGTAATGAAAACTCAGCTAGTTGAGTTATGTTATATTTAACGAATTCGATCGATAAAACACAGAAGCAATTTAAAATCCACCAAACTGATTATAGCATCTATTTCTATTTGCAATTATTTCTATTTGTAATTAGATAAACAACATCCGAATATAAAAAAAATTATAGTATTTAAGTAGTCTTGATCTTTAGATGTTAACAAATAAAATTTTTGGTAAATCTCTCTAAGAGACTGAGCTATTTCTGGGTTACATTCCAAACCTTGCTTTTCTTCGATTAAACTAGAAAAAGATTTTTTCTAATGCCGATTGAAGAAATATCGAAGAATATCTTAACAGGATTTGTAGTAATTATCCAGTTAAATACCTAAATTAATCAGCTGTTGCTGCTAGTGGTATTTTACTGTATCGCATTGTTTGCCCTTGTCTAGGATTGCTTCATTTGTAGTTTCGATTTCGATTTCCGCTGACTCATTGCTTTTCCTTCTCCGGCGCCTCGAGTTTTCTTTACGCTTCAAGCAAATCACGCCATCAAGTGCCCCTCCCACTCACTTCCCGCCCTCTTGGGCAAATAAAAAGCTTTTAAATTTTAACTTTGCATTTGTATTTTTGTTTCTTTTTTTTTTAATTTTATCATTTTTGCTAAAAATTACAGTAAAAAGTTTTTTTGTTTTTGTTTTCATAATTTCATTTTGTATTGTGTAAGCTTTACAATTTATAGTTTCATTTAAGGAAATATGCACAGTTTGTGTTTTTGTTTATCTACTTCTTCCAACATACACATTTGAAGAATAGTTGAAGATTTTGTTTAAAGTAATTCGAATTTTTACAATATAGAATGGAAAAATTTACAATAAATACAAGATCAAAATCGTTGTACTGTTAAACTGTGTGTGTGTGTGTGTATATATGATTTTGAGTGAGTGTGTGTGTGTGTGTTTGTGTAAGAGAGTGTGTAGAATTTAAAATACAATAATTTCAATTAAATTACATTTAGGCAAAATAATAATTTAATAAATTGTTGTTTTAATTGAGATCATGTCAAATTGTAAATACTTTCGGCACACGCGTGCATCAAAAGCCAGAAACACGCTGAGAACGCTTTGAAATTGGTATTGGGGGTGGGGCTATCATGAGTATCTATGTATCTAATAGATGCACAGTTTGTCGAGCTAATTAATAATTCTTAATTTATATTTACTAATTACAACTGTGGCTAAATGTCAAAGTAATTATAGTATTAAGTAATGTCATTACATTTTACGTATTGCCAATATAACTAATAATAATACAAATAAAAATAATCAAAAATTACGTTTGGCTCTGCACGCGTGGCACATTTTTTTTGTTTTTTGTTTTTTTTGTTTTGTGTGCGTGTGTATTTGTATGTGTGTGTGTGTGTGTGTGCTTTGCAACAAAAGCTTAAGCAATAATTTGGACTGTTAAGTCTTGGTTTTGTTTAAACAAAAATATACACATATAAAAAAAACATAAATTATTTAAATAATAAAAGTTTGTATAATAAATATTAATTATTGCCGTTATTTTTCGTCTTCTTCTTCTTCGTCTTCGTCTTTGCGTTGTTGTTGTTTTTGTTGTTCCTTTTGCTGCTGCACATACTTCTCCTTTTGCCCATTTGTCCCCATTTCGCTACTTATATTATCACGTATACGTTTTGGCACATTCGAAATTGCAGTGTTGGCTTTGCGTACCTGGTAAGTACCTGCAAATGGCAGAAAAGAAAGAGGGAAAAAAGCAATTAGAAACAATTGTGAAAAGTAAATACAGCAAAAGTGCAAACGTCGTTTGACCTTCAAAAAGAGATGTGCTAAAGGGAAAGGGAAAGCGACGACAAAACGCAACTGCAAACGCAGCAAACAAAGCTGCATTCAATGTGTGTGTGTGTGTGTTTCTAAGTATCGATATAATGCAAACACACACACACACACAAACACACACAAGTAGAGAGCTTCTCTTATCATCTTATTGTAAATATATTGAATATGCATGCAAACGAACACAGATATGAATGCATATTTGTATGTAAACATACATATGTATACATATATATGCACCTGGTCTGTGATAAGTGCCATAAGAGTGGACAGCAAAAACAACAACAACAACTGTTAACTGCACTCGAATATTTGTTATCTTTTCAGCGCTTTTCTTTAATTCATAACACATCAAATGAGCACAGCAAAAATAAAATTGCTATTGCTGTTTTACTTATTGTTGTAGATACTCTTAGCCTCAATCGGTTAGTCATTGCTTCAGCTGACATCTCAGAAGAAGATGTCAACACAAATAAAAGCTTCAACACATTGACCCAAAAGCTGTAAGCGAGCGATAGAGATGGACAATGGTCGTGACTGTTCTCACTCTTTCATCTTTAATATGCATACAGCTGAATCTGAATCTAAGCTGAATCTAGTCGAATACTATCGATATATAAAGATGAAGTCACTACAGAGACTGTATATAATAATTTTGATTTTTTTGTAATCGTGAAAGTTATTTATGGAAATCGTGGTGAAAATCTGTAGGTAAACCCCTTTTAAAGTTACGATATGCATTTTTATTAATTTATAAAAAAAAAGATAAATTTTGGGTTATACTTTAAAACTTAAGCAATATTTTTGACCAAATGAATACAACACAAATAATAATTCGATTATTTCTTAAGTTTAATTTTTCCTCATCAAATATTGATTATTTTTTAAATTTAATTTTTACTTCAGAAAACTCAAATTGCAAATTTCAATTTAATGATTACAATTTGATTTGTAAAGTATAACTCAAAATGAATCATTATATTCGTGTGTGTCACAGCAACATCACTTTCAAACCTCTAGTTAAATATGCCGGCACAAAGAAAAAGTACGGAATTAATATTTCAGTTAAATAACTAGGAAAGAGCAAAGGAGTGTGTAGTTTTTTAACCAAATTCGATAATGTGAGAACTGAAATTAATTTAGTTTTGATTGTAAGAGATTTCTGTGACACCCCCGATTGTAAATAAATCAATATAAATAACAGAAAATCATTATATTTTCATTTTCATAAAAAAACACATAATGATTACAGTGACAGTTAAATTAAATGTTACAGAAACTGAATTTGCTCATCTCTAAAAAGTGATGCATGGGCAGAAAAAGAAGAAGACAATAGTCGCTAACGCCGTTGTAAGGCATTTTACAGTTATGGGAAATTATAAACCAGCGACAACAAAACTTCAAAGCGGTCACAAGAACGCGGTGGCATGTACAATGTACATTTTGTGGCTAACTGTGCTTGTTGTTGTTTCACTGAGCGGGTGGCAACTGTAATGGGCGGTGTTGGGAGCGGGGGGGTGAGGTGTTCCACTGTCATTCCGAGCATTGTAATTTACAGTTATGAGCACGCAGCTGTGTCGCTGGCTGCCAAAGCTTTCCAATTCATTATGCGCTTACACCGCTTTCTACAACAATACAAACGAAACACACAACAACCACAACAACAACAACAGCAACAAACAGAAGAAGGAAAGAAAGCAAGAGAGAACTTATGAAATCCGCGTCAGATAGGACGGTGAGACGACAACAAAACGCGTTTTGTTTACGAAATGTGTGTGTAGCGTGGCGACGATGAAAACAGGAATGACGACAACGACAATGAGAACGACGACGCCAACAAAGCACATAACATAAATATATTTATGCACATACACACGCACATATATATGTATGTATACATTTATGTGTGTGTGAGTGTATCCATGAGTATTTATGAGGCCGTGAGAGTTGCTGCATACATAATTATAAGCTTTAGCTGCCACTGCCAATAATTCAGGCCGGGGGCGTGGCACAAAACTCCAAAGCAAAACAAAAAGCGCAAGCAACAACAAAAAAAGCAAAACAAATGCCTCTCTAACTGTTAAGTACAGTGGTGGTCAAAACATGCCAAATGTCTTTCACAATGTGTGCGACCGCGAAAACTATAAACTATAACGATAAGAAAACTTTCCAAATGTACATGAGATACACACACACGCACACACATACACACACACAGAAAATAAATAGAGCAAAACTTTTAACAGATATGTAGTTGTAATTATAATTGTAATTGTAATTGTATAAAGTTACTTAATCAAGTTCTAATTTCTGGGAAAGTAATTACATACAATGTATCTATAAACATATGAATAGAATCTTCCAGCAAATAAGAAGGTAAAGATACATTTATGCATACAGATAAAATGGATTTTTGATACTATTAACGGTGAACATATATTTAATCTTGATACATTGTGGTATCCATGATAAACTTTTTTAATTTACAAAACAATTAAATGCTCTGAATATATATTTAAATATAAATAAGTTGTATGTTTGTAATTGTAAATATGCAAATTATTGAGGCTAGAGCAATGCAACTGTACATAAATAAACAAATTTATCAATGATCATGTTTAAATAAATCATTTCTAAACGTCAGAACCTTATTCGATAAAAAAAAGTGAAAAAATCTTCTAAAATTGTTATTATAATTAATAGAACATTACAATATTATAAATGTTCGAATCCCCAAATTTTCACGCATCAAAAACTGACGCAACAATTTGTTGGACCTGCCACAAGTCGCAGACACAGACACAGATACAAACACCGCCACCGACACCGACGCTGCTGTACTTACGCGTAACGAGTGCGTGACCTTCACGACGAGTTTTGAAAAACAACATTATACGCAGCCCACATACACACATACGCACCACACACAGATGCCCAAATACACACGCATACATACATATAAACATGCTTATCAGTGGAGACAAACTAAAAATAAAAATCACAAATTCGCGCCAAAACTCAAAGAAAACAACATTCTATAAACCCGCGTGTGCCAATGGAAATGGAAACAAACAACAGCAGCAAAGAACAACGTTTACGTTCTCTCATTCTCTTGCTCTCTCTGCAGCTCGCTCTCTTTGCAAAGCAAATTACGATCAGACTATGGCCTGCCCGATTGTCTGCCACTGTAGCTGTGCGAATATGTTATGTGTGTGTTTGCGTGCATGTGAGAGCGTGTGAGTGGGCTGACAAGGCGTGTATAAGAGAGTCGACGTCGATGTTTTTGATTGTCGTCGTCGTTGTCGTTGTGGGTGCGGCTGCCAAGCAGCAGCAACAACAAGAACAACAACATCAACGTACAGTCGCTCGCAGGCGTGTGCCAAGTTTTAATTTTCTCTTTGATTCGGATTTTTTGTTTTCATGCACATGTATACGTACATGTGTATCTGGATTTATATGTATATGTTGTTATGCATATTCATGCAACAACAACACAAAGCGTTGACAGTGATTTCCATTTTAATTGAGGCCTCTCGATTAATTGCCTGCCAACTGCAGCTGCAGCTGCGTTTCACTGACGCAATCAGTTGTACATTTCTTTCATTTCAGTGTTATTTTTATGCACAAACTAAATCATTAGATATTTTCGCATCTACAAGATATTTTTTTTGGCGGGAAAAATATATTCTGTCAATTGAGCTACGCAGCCAGCGCCAACGTCGACGTCAACGTCGCGACGTCAAAGTTGTTATTCAATCGTTTTTCTGTTTTTGTGATTTTTTTATGTTTATGCTCAGTACTTTGTTGTTGGATTTCTTATATCTGGTTTTTTGGAGACAAACAACAAATACATTAACTGCAAATACTTTGCATTATTTCAGATACTACGAAAAGTAGTGCGAAGCAGAGAGAACGAAATCGAAGTCGTTGATCAATTAAACTTTGAGTGAATAAATAAAAGAGAGACAAGCAGAGAGAGAGAGAGAGTGTGTGTGTTTGCACGTATCACAAAAATGGTTAAGAAACGACGCAAAAAAAAACAAACGACTATCAAAACAAAACTACAAAAACACGAGACTCAAATCAAATTATGATTTTTTGCCGCGCAAATTAACAAAGCCTAACAATAACCACAGCCCAGTGTAAACACAGTGGTGCAAATATTGCAATAGGGTAATAAATATAAAGCGAAAGGTTATTGAATTTTGGATATCTGGCATTTTAAGGGGCACTGCACCTGAGCGATAAGTAAAGAGGAGAATATGAGTAAGCAATGCAAATGCGTAAAATGAGAGAAACGGCAAAACAAAACAAAAACAAAACAAATGTGACGTCAACGGGGGTTGTTTTGCTAAAGATACAAGATACACATTGTTGGCGGATTGACGGGGGTTGGTTAGAACACACAACCCCCGATGGACAGAAATCAGGTGACTACAACTACAACTCCTGATTGGGATATATGATTTTAGTTGTTCATTTACAATTTAAAATTGTGTTCAGAAAACTCAAGAGCTTTTTAAAATAACCATTTGAAATATAGGTTTTCCTTAAATGTCTAAGATTTAAATTTTTCAAAGTCAAAAAAATTGTTTAACTGAATTCAATTTCATTTTTAACAAAATTATTTAATTTAACAAATTTACTAAATATTTATTTTATGCATTTATATTTAATATAGAAAATAGTAAAATTCAATTCAGTAAATATAAAATCTAACACAAATTTTTTAGACATTTGAAAGCTATGGTTGCTTATTTTCAGGGTTGCTTTAGCGCTATTACCGATTTGTAGAACATGCCTATAAATATATTAATTGATAAATGAAATAAACTTACGTTTAATGCCTTGCAGACGCGCATATGGCATTGAAGCTCCAAAATGTTTCTTTGCACTGTCACATTTGTTCACAGCTGAGATCGAGATCTGTTGATTGCAGTTTTCCTCTAAGACTAAATCAATGTTATAACGATTTTTAACATAGTCGATTTGTTTCTCCTGTTGCGAGTTTAACATTGCATCAACTTCACCATCGCCAGGACTGCCAAAGAGATTGCGACGAATGCCTCGGATGGCGGGCGAGGACATTACGGGGCGGACAGGCGGGGGTGGGGGATGCAGCGAGAGTACCGTTGCAACCGGTGCCACCTTTGTGAACCACATACTTTCATGTATCTTTCTTTCACTTGGATTGAGTTGATATCTAGTGCCCATTGTTTTTGTTTTTTTCTCTTCAAGTTATAATTTATTTTCTTTTATTTTTTGGTGTTGAGCTTTCACTTGAACTTTTCTTTGTACAATTTCTTGGTTGCCAAACACAAACAAACACACACACACGAGTGCTCAAAATCAGGTAGCGGCAAAGTCACGTACCTTTTGAGAGAGCATTGCAAATTGCATATGTGTAGCTGCAAATTGCAATCTGTTGCGAGTGAAATGCACTGATTTGTTCAATTTGCTATTAGCACTGTTTTTGTATTCAATTGTATGTATTTTTTATTGCTTCAGGTTGTACGAGCGCAAACGCAAACATACAAAAAAAAACACGACACCCGTGCGGAAAGTCCGTACGATTCAAACGTTCAAACAAGATTAATGTAAACAACAGAATTTACTTTATAGGCAAGCTGCGTCTGTTAACGCACAGAATGTGAAGCGAATAACAGCGAACTCTCTTTAACCGAGCGTAGAGAGCTCTGTAAAGGTAACTCAGAACTAGTGTTACCAGCTGTTAAAAATAAAGCTGACTTCACCACCGTCTGGAAGCTAAATTGTCTAACAAAAAGAAACCAATTTATCAATATAGAAAATCCTCTAGAAGTTTATCTTGATAAAATGGAGTCGAAATAATTTTTATGGAGCCCAGACATTTTATTTTAATAGAAAGGCCAGGCATTAAATTTTCAGAAATTAGGAATAGTGGAAAAAGCAACAGACTTTTTGAAAGAGTCAGAAATACCGCTGCACGCTTTTATTAATTTTGCCTCACAAATTGGTCTTAAAAAAGCCAAATTTGTTTAAAAAGTCGCCGCTTTGTCAACACTGCTGTGAGCATATAACAGACAAAGAGAGCAGCATGCGTGCTCTAAGAGAGTCATGGCTAAATAACATTAATGAAGCGGAGAGTGTAGCCAGAGCTCGCATCAGCTTCTGTAAACGGATTAAATGTATGTTGTACATCTGTTATGTAACAGAACCTTAACATTAAATTTAAAATGAACGTAATGCAAATTGCAAAGTGCAAGAACATTGCAATAAATTAATAATTTGATGCAAATTCAAAATTCGAAATTAGATAAAATAAACGTGAAAATTTCAATGAATTATTTTAGGTTTGTCATCCCTTTGGATCTACAAAACTAACAGAAAATCAAGAAAATTTTAACAAAAGTTCAGAAACAATTTACAAAATGCTATCTTTAAAATAAGGAAATATTAAAAAAAAGGTATAATTTTTTGTTTACCTTTTTTAACTTTTTACCTAATATGCGAATGCTTACCGGATCGGAAGCTTTTCTCTGGGCCGGGTTTGTAATGGGAAAAAAACAATTTTAACAACTTTGATTTCTATGAAAATGCTTGAAAACGTACAAAGTTTCTTTCTAAATTTTGTAAGTATTACATTAGGGTTGTTGGTTGATGTTTTGATGATGTTCAAGCCGTAGTTCAAGGTCAAAACTAGTTTCATGCAGCATTAAACGGACTAATTGTTGAGACGTGTCTACAAAAACATACGACAAAAAAAAACAAAACAAAAACACTTTCGCGCTCTAGGCGCTTATTCAAGCGTTGCCCAAAAACGAAAGTGAAAACAGTTTGAAAGCGACATAGAAAATACGTACGATGAATACGATTGTAAATTTGTATGTATGTATTTTTATATGTATGTGTGTGTATCACATTTGCGATGTTGCTGAGTCAGCTTGAAACAGCTGGTTTTTTGGACCACGGTCAGAGGCAGAGAAAGGCCAGGTTCAGGGCCAGGGATTAGTCACTTAAGTGCCTGAACTCAGACAAAGGCGACGCCTATTGGCAAAAGGATTTCAATTTTTGCCCAACTGGGAAACCTACCTGCAACTGTCACTGCAACTGCAACAATAAGGGTTGAGATTTGGGGTTGGGCACAGGTCGAAATCGGAATCATTATTTCTCTATGCAAAAATCAACCCTCGCGCCAAAAAAAAAATACAAATAGAAAGTATCCCTCTTGAAAATGTGTGAAAATTGGAATGGCAGTCGTAAAACGGATGCGTCATTTTTCATGAAAATGCGTTTCAATTTGTTGTCGAAGTTCGCTGCAACGCAGCGCTAGATTTGTGGACTATGGACAAGCAAGTATCTACGAATATGTATCTTTATCTGCTCAGTTGGCGGTGGTGGCTACGTGATCGGCCTGCTGTTGGGCTACTTTTGTGGCCAACTTCCGCTAAAAACAGCTTGCGTTGCAGCAAATCACATGCTGTGTGTCTCATCGGAACTTGTGTCTAAATAAATGAGTGCATAGATAGGCCACGTACCACATGAGGCAACATTATCGCTGAAATTGTGGCACGCGAGTCGGAGAAAAAAAAAGACAAAGTCAAATGTCAGAGGGTTTGTATTGTTCTCTTGCTGTCCCACTCGATTTATGGCTGTCTCTTTCGCTTGTATCTGTGTCCCGTTGCTGTGCGCTGACGTCATGTTCGCCTAATTAATAAATGAGCTCATTAAATGAACTTAAATGAGTTCGGGTTGCATTACAACATGCACGTGGCAAGCGAGCATACAGAATGTTCATGTGCATAACATGCAGATACATACATAAAATGTATCTAGCAGATACATTAGGGCCGTCGTCAGTCTATTTATAGTGCGTGGGGCGGCATCTGGGCGCTGCAATCGCAATTATGAGGAAAGTGCAGTCAACAGTCCCCTCATCTCCTGTCAGAGACATGCCAAGATCATAAATTTTGCGCACAGCTGAGATATCCAGCTCACATCTCTCTCCTGTTTTTTTTTTTGCATTTTTTTTTTCGAGGCATCTGTATATTTTGCGCCAATTTGTGCGGCTGCTGATCTCCGAGAGAAACACACATGCACACACACTCACAAACAGAATACCTGCTGCAAATGTTGAGCAAATTTTTGCGCCAAAAGCAAAACCTGAATCAGGCACAGCCGGAGCACACTTACCGCTCTCCGCTTCCCTCTTCCCGCTTCCGCACCTTTAACATTTTATTGAGCCGCAGCTCAAGCTGAACAAGTGCTTTGCTTTTTTTTCCTCTTATTTTCCCTTGTTTTTTGCGTGTTTTGTTTTTGTTTTGCTTTGAGCTGCAGCCGGGCTCAAAGAGAACGCAATTCTTGTTTTTAATGGGGGTTTATGGTGGGGTAAGAAGATGCCAAAAAATAACATCTGCTCCCGAAAACCATAGACCGGAATTGTCGATGTCGCCGTCGTTCTTGTTGTGGTTATCGTTGTCTCAACAAAAGGGTAAACTGACTCCACTGGGAAAGAAGTCTGAGCTTTGGGTCTTATCAAATTAACTGGCAGACAGGGAAATAAATATAAAACTGTTTAAAATAAACTAATCTATTTTAAATAACTGCCAATTATACAGTTATTTTATTTAATTTATCGTAATAAAATACACATTTATTATGTTTAAAAAAAAATCAAATTTATTTTTGTCAAATTTCTTAACAATTTTTTATTATTAATTAGCATCATTCGTAATATTTAGATATTTACGACTATGGTATTGTCTTTCAAATTGAAGGTAAACATTATAAGTTTTATTTTAAAAAAATTCATGTAATCATTACTTCATGATTTATCTTCAATGACAATGATTATTTTTGAGTAAAAAAAATAAAAATCACATCAAAATCAATTAATTTAAATCATAGCGAAAATGCAAATATTTTATTTAAACGATCATTATGGAGTTTTTCTTTTTCTTGTATCTTTCTTCCTTGTTGTTAATTTTTTGAATTTAAAAAAAATCGAAAATAATCATTATTTGTGATCTCTGCTTTCAATACATTTTAAATATTTTTTTGTTCGGAAATTTTTATGATAATCACTAAATTACTCATTGCAAATTAAATGTCTCGTAATAAATTAACAATTATTTTATTTAAAAAAAAACCATGAACTTTATTTTTGAGAATTTTTGATTATAAATTAGTACCATTCGTTATATTTAGATATATTTGACAATAGTATTATCTTTCAATACATTTTAAATATTTTATTTCTTGTGATATATTTATGATAATTACTAAATTACTCATTAAATGTCTCGTAATAAAATGCCCATTATTTGTTAAGAAAAAAAACATTAACTTGATTTTTGATAAGGTTCTAAATAATTTTTGATTCATTATAAGTAATGTTTAAAAACATTCCACAACAGTATATTCCTTTAAATACATTTTAAATATTTTATTTTTCTATTTAAAATATATATGGTAAACAAACTTCACTGAATTTCAATCATTTAATTGAAAGCTTACTATTTATTGGTAGACAACAAATATGCCTTTAACTTATTAATAAATTTTATAACGCTATGTTGATCTTCTATATATAAAATAATCTGTTATATAATCTAATCTGTTATATAAATTCAATATATATCTTATTTGTAGGACAAGTATGATAATGTTAGGTCAACTTATGGAGCACCTGAACCGTCTGAGAAACCATACAACACTTTATAAATCCGGGACTGTTCCGGTTCATACAAGATCATCTTCCCTGCTTGTAATTATAGTTTTATTTTTTGTGTCCCGTTTTGTTGCTGTTGTTGCTGTGCTAATTTGCTGCATTTATCTTTATTTTCGAAGAGACACACATACGTAAATGAACATATATATGTATGTATGTGTAAGTCCCCTACGTGACTCTTTTTTTTTTGGTGCACGCTTAATTGCAATAGTTGAGTCTGAGTCTGAGTTCGGATTCGAGTCTGGGGGCTCATAAATCTCACGCGCCTCGGATTGCAGTGGATTCGTCTGAGGAGTGTCCAGTTCTAAGCGCATAGATAACAGAGAGCCAGGAGAGCAGACCAGCAGACCACCGCAATTAAGTAAAAAAAGGTGTTTTGGTTGCTCAGTTGACGTACCAGGAGCGGACCCACCAGCTGGCCCGTTTCAAATGACCAATGTCCAGCTCATAATTCACGGGGAGACGGGAGGAAAAAGGGTTGCGCCAGTCAAGGGAAAGTCTGTTGCTAGCCGAAAAGCGACAACAGCTTGAAGATGATATATGCATGTGAATATTGGAGTACTATATGTATGAGTCTGTCTGGGGCAGTTGCAGTGTGGGCAATGTTGCATAAATCAAAGTTGCGGCTTTACGAGCGCGTTGCATGCTCAGCCAGTTAGTGAGTGGGTCAGTTGCACGATCTCGATCTCAGTCGCTGTCCCTGTCCCCGGCAAGCGGCACGTTTAGCCTCTGAGCATTGCATGTGGCACGGCAAGTTGCCACCTATGCATGTATGTTACTTGCCACTCGTACTTGCGCTACAACTGACCCACTTGTGGAAATCTCAAAGCAGTCCGTTACTTTTCACACCCAAACTGGTTGAGAAAAACGCGAACTCGAATGCGAACTCGAATGCGAACGCGAACGCGAAAACTAGCGACAATTGTCACTCGACGAACGCGAAGGAAAAACCAGCCGAGTGGAAAATGCCAAACAATAGACCTAAAGAGACCTCAAGAGAACCAAAGAAACATTGCTGGAGACCAGCATAATTGATAGACATTTAAATCGTGGCGGCTTTTCCAACTGGTTTTTCATTTTATTTCAACATTTTTTTTGCCTTTTTATTGCCTCACTTTTATTGTCTTAGATTTTTCCTGCTTTTATTGTATTTTCTATTATATTTTTCTTCTTCTCATTTTGAATGCAACGCAAACAAAAGAGTTTATTTTTTGGTAGAGTTTTGAGTTTTGTACAGCGAGTTGCACTCCGCTTGACTTGGGTTCAAATGAGTTATGAGCCAGGGTGTGGTGACCTCTCCACAACTCTGACATCGCTTGGTGGTTGCTCTCCCTCCTCTCCGCTCCTCTCCTGTGGCTCTTTTAATTTAAAACCTTGTGTAAGACAAGCCTTGATCCGAGACACACAAATGGACTCTATTAACGTAATGTGATACGCAGTTCAGGGAAAATCAAATGAGTTGCATGCTTCCCTTCCTGCTTACCTCTCAGATGCTTGATGTTGATGTTGATGTATCTGTGTATCTTTCTCTGACAGCATATGGTTAGTTACGTTGGTCAGGCGATCGCTTGATCGTCTGTTCAATCAACTATATTTTTTTGGCATATTACATTACATTTCAGCTGCCCAAATATTTTGGTGCGTGCTGTCAACATTTTTGTGCAAGTTTTTCAGCTGCCTTTGTCGCTGATAAACTTTGAAGTAGATGGAAACACGCATGCTGCGCCCAGATACCAATTTCCACATCCATATACACATCCACACCCGTATTTACATTCATATGCAATCCCTAGTGTGGTTCTGCCCTTTGTCTGTCATCAGCGTGTGCGCGTTTTGTTTATTTTTAACTTCTGCTATTTTAGTTATGCGCCGCTTCGGTTTTTCATTTTTCATTTAGTTGTTTTTATTGTTTTGTCACACGCCCTGCGCCTGCCTGTTTGCATTTTCCCTGTCCGATCTTCAGGCTTCCACTCGGCTTCCTCTTGCATCTTTCTCTCTCGAGGCGGCTGCGGCTGACTTCCTGTCTAAATAATTGCGCATTTAACGCAAACACATGCAAAGTAAACGCTATTCAACTGAAAAGCCAGAAAGATAACTCCTCCATACTCCACATACCGACTAATATATACACTTGCAGGTTATATCTACGCCAGGCTACATACCAAATTTCAGATAATTTCAGTTTATCATCAAACTAGACATATATAAGATATTTGCTCGGATGTGTATCAAGTTGCTTGCAGTCTTCATATGGAAGTTGCAGTAGGAAAAACTTTATCAACTTACACTTCCTGTGCAGGAAGAAATAGAAGAAGTTAAGATGTAGTATTATATTCTAATAGTGACTGCAAAAATTTTTTTTAAAAATCTCTTTACTTATATTTTTTATGATTTTTTGTATGGGATGATCTCAGAGAACTTTTGTGTTTAAAGGAGGAAAATGTGCAACAAAAGGTAATTTTTAGCAAGTTCCAAAAAATCATAAAAAATACAAACACAGAGATGTTTTTTACATCAAAACATTTTTTGTTTAAGCCCTATGAAAAAAGGGAAAAAAGTAGAATTTTACATAAATTTAAAATTATCAATCGGAACTTAATGGGTTAAGAAATTTTTTTATCATTCAATCGGAATTTAAATGACCTTTCCATTAATGCCAAAATGTACATAAAGTAACTTCAAATTATGAGTAAATTTTTCTCATATATTTGTCAAAATACTTATGCCTACAAGTGTATGGCTTCATATTTGACATTAATTATTCATAAACCTTTTAATAAAAAAACAGATTCCTAAACTTGATACTAGTTCATAAGTAAAATATTTGAGAAAATAAGATTGGAAAAAATATATTAGTATCGAAGAAAATTAATTCTTATATGAAAATGAAAAGAACAAAGACTGACGGGGCTCCAAATGCACACAAGACTATATAGTATAAATATATACATTCGTCAGACAAAGTATTTACTACCTAACGCAGCACGACTGTAAAATACCCTGATTCAGCCGGAAGATACACATAGAGAAAACAAGTTATGCAAGATTTTAAATAAACTTAATTTTCATAAGGTATGTTACACAGGAATGTTAATATCCATTAATAGTATTATTTATTGGGCGGTGTATATTGACAACAGTAATAAATTTGTAATTTACACAAATCTTCATACCCTTTCACTTTTAAGTGCAGGGTATAAAAATTGGCAGCAATACGAAGTTTATTATTTGCACAATTTTGGCGCAACGATTCGCTTGCATTTACTACGTGTACAGATACATACACAGATACAGATACTTATGTATATGTATAAACCTAAATTTAGTATGTACTTATAGATGACTGTGGGCACGGCGAAAGCTTATCGTCAAATGTTTGAAAATTGAATGCAAAAAAATAAATAAATCTACACCCATTATCGTATAATGATCGAAGGTATCTTCTGTAGGAATGCTTCTTTGTTCGATTTTAATAATTGTTTACGCTTTGGCATAGAAATCTGAAAATTAAATTGCCAACGCCAGCAACCGTAGACAGACGTTATATAGATTCATAGATTGTACTGGAAATCTGAAGCTCTATTGCATCTAAAGTGTCAACAAATAGTCATCATACATATCCAATTACAATATTCACATTTTTTAAATTGAAATTATTTGTTATTTTTAAAACATTAATAAAAAGCTATTTTCATATATATAAGTTTAGTCTGGGGTTGCAAGGGACTGTACCAAAAAAAATTTTCTTCTTTAATTATTTGTATTTCTATTTATGCATATTTATTTCGATACATATTTCAATCAACAAAATGATCAGAAAACAACGCGTTGTACAATTCATTCAACTTTGTAGCTGTATCCGAATCTGATTCTGAATTTGTTGCTGTATTTGAATTTGAATTTGTGTCTGACACATTGCTTGCCCTAATTATTACACATACATATATCCACTTGGGTCTCGGCTCGGTCGTTGCTTTGGCCAAGTTAGAAACGTGTGAGTTGCGCAACTACCGGGCATCAAATAATTATGTGTCGAGAAACCAAATGCCTTACTCTGTTCTGGATCTCGTTTAGTGGTCAGTGGTCTGGTCTCTAGCTAATTGACTGATTTCTACCGTTAAGTGGTGTTAAGTGCTACCACAAAAACAAAAAGTACAACAAAAAAAAAACATAGAATATGAAAAACTGATTGGGTAATTAATGAGCTTGGTTGCGCTCTCTCTGCTCATAACTCGTAGCACTCGTACAATCGGTCAAATTCTTGCAGGGACTCACAAAGCGCCCGCTGCATTGACATTTTAATGACGCTTACAATCAACGCATTATAATTTTGCTGGCATCATAAAGAGAACACCGAAAATTACATTAAATATCATCACAACATGAGCAGCTGATGAGTACATTAGAGCATTCACAGATTCGGTCATGCGGGTCTGTAACTTTTCGTCACATTACAAGCTTGAAAACCAAATTTGATTGATCTATGAGGGTGTTTTCAGATAAGCGAGTCCATCGCCGTCTAATTATAAGACAACCCTTATGAAAAACACACATTAAAACCAGATTAAACCTCTTATGAAAAGCCCATAAAATGTAATGATTACAATATTGTCTTTCACTTGAAGACAATATTTATGTATACTCGTATCATAAAATGTTTGACTCATTGAATGAGACATTAACGATTGAAAATAACAAATAAGTATTTTATAGCCATATTGGCCGGTCTATCTGATAAGAACTTTTCATTATAATTCAAGAACTTTCATCGCATTTATTTCCATTGAATTTTCCAAATTATTTTTTGTAAATATTTGTCAGCTAAAGCCTTACGCTCATACCGTGAAATCCAATCAATATCAATTATCAGTGAAGTTGTATATTTTAAAGGCCACAACCAAGTTCTGGTTATTTTCAAAGTCCGGGCGGGAAAAATGTAAACCTAGATATTACCATATCGCTTAACGCATTAGAGTGCTGCCAGACAGTCGTATTACAAAAAGTGGCAGCACATAAAAAAATACCAGACATTTTCGATAGCAGCCCATCGTATTGTGATCGATAACATCAAATTGCTAATCAGCTGTTTTTGTTATCGAACAGTGCTGCATAATGCATTTGTTGTTGTTTTATAATCGCTGATTTTAGTTAAATTATATTTCGAATTGTTTTAAATAAAAATGATACGAAAATTGCACTGCATACTGCGATTGCAAGGCGCCGTTAGCCAAACACTCTACAGGCAAAGAACGCCAACGATCTTCTCGAGAAACTATGCAACGAACGAAGACAATGCCAATTCAGACAGCAAAAGCAGCAGCAGCAATAACAACAATGCGAGACGAGCTGGCGCTGCCGGCAGTTCGAAAAGTCTGCCCGCCATACGTAATCCGTTTGCAGCAGCGCAGGAGAAGACCAAGAACACCTATCTGACAATGGTGGAAATCTTTGAGGAGCGTGATGTGCACCGGCGGAATCATGTGGAGTTCATCTATGCTGCGCTCAAGCATATGCCTGACTTTGGAGTGGAACATGACTTGGAGGTGTACAAGGCGTTGATAAATGTGATGCCAAAGGGCAAGTTCATACCAACCAATGTATTCCAGTCCGAGTTCATGCATTTTCCCAAGCAGCAGCAGTGCATCATTGATTTGCTGGAACAAATGGAGGACTATGGCGTTATGCCCGACTACGAAATGGAGGCCATGCTCCTAAATGTGTTCGGCAAGAAGGGACATCCGCTGCGCAAGTATTGGCGTATGATGTACTGGATGCCCAAGTTCAAGAACCTATCGCCATGGCCACTACCCGACCAGGTGCCCGACGATACGCTGGAAATCGCCAAGCTCGCAGTGGAACGCATGTGCACAGTGGATCTGCGCTCCAAAGTAAATGTGTTCGAGACCAAGGAGTTGAAAGATTCACTGGACGACACGTGGATAGTGAGCGGCATGAGTCCGGAACAGTCAAAGCTACTGAAAGAGCACTCCCCACAGAAAGCACTCTACATTGAGGGTCCATTTCACATATGGATACGAAATCGACGCATCAATTACTTTACGTTGCGTGCCGATGCTGATGCCGAGTTCCTATCACAACTGGACGAGCGTCAGCTGGACGAGGATGATGTGTCCAAGATTGGCGTACCTTTCTTCGGACGTCCACCGCCACGGAGACACAATCAGTTGGGAAAGGTGCGCTCAGTACACCAGCAGGATGACGGCACCATCTTTGCCATTTGTGCTACAGGCACCTCCACCAAAGACTCATTGCTGTCGTGGATACGTCTTTTGGAACTGCACGGATTTGCGACGCTGGGCGAAATACCCGTACTCTTTAGGTTCACATCCACTGTGCCCGCAAAGGCGGAAGAAATCGCAGGTCCATCCAATGTCCCAGCCCGCACCAGTGATACCAATAGCAATAAGGAACACTCAGATATCAATTCTTAGTGAGTTATTACCAATAAATTAATTGTTGAGCAAATTCCATTTGGATTTTATTATGTTTTTATCGTCTAGTTGATTTATTAATAAGTATGCGCGGGCAAAATCAAAATTCATACATGTTATTCAATTTGAAATTGTGTAATCTACAGATTCAGTTTCCTGTAACTGTTATTATATATATATTTATATATATGTATCTTTATATTTATGTAAATATACTGGAGTTGAGCTTAAACGAAAAATCACAGAACTCAAACTAAAAGTAAAGAAGATCTGCTACAAATTCAGCGCATATACTTATTAAGTATATGCTAATTAAAGTCACTAAACTCTAGTTGTAAGTATTATGTACATTGCTATATACTTGGTTGCTATCCAAATTGAGATATATGTGTATTGATAATCTATAATAAGTATTAAGCTGTAACCTTATCAATTGTCCATCGATAATCGCCAATGCAGAAGAACAAGAAATGCTAGGTACTCTAACGGTGATCTTGTTTATGCGTAGCTTCTTTATAAATTCCGATTGGTATCTACTTCGCTCGTGTCTTGTTCACAGGGAATACCTGGGTGACCACGCCTATGCCCTTGCTGGACATGCCCTCGCGGAACAAGATGCGCATTCCGGGCCTCACATATTCCGGGTGTCCAACGAACTCAAACATGACCGAGGCGGAGTCATTGGTGCCCAGCTTTTCGCCACCCATAATTCCACGTATAACTGCCGTCTGCCGTATACTGCCAATATGCACTGTGGTCTGAAAGCCAACATATATGGCTGTGGCATGGAACAGTACAGATACCTTGGCCTAAAATAGAAAATGTGAGCAGTTATATTTGTGTATATTGTAAGCTACCTCATTGGAACTCCACAATTTTTTTAATGAATTACAACAAAAAAAGAAAAAGAAAACAAAGAATAAAATTTTAGGAATTTTAGAAATTAGGAAGAAAAAACTAGAAACATAAATTAGGAATTTAAACTAAGAAAAGCATTCAGAGTCAAAAATTAGAAAAACCGAAAATAGGAAAACAAAAATTAGGAAAATTAATTCGTTCGCCGTGTGCAATCAACCCGTAATATTCGCCCGACTTTTAATAAAATATGTTTATTTTGGCTTTTCCTAGTTTTTGTCATGCCAGATTTTTATACCCGTTACTTAAAAAATAAGTAAAAGGGTATATTGTGTTCGTTGGAATGGATGTAACAGGGAGAAGGCATCTTCGACCCTATAAAGTATATATACTCTTGATCAGCATCAACAGCCGAGTCGATAAAGCCATGAGTGGCTGTCTGTCCGTGTGAGCGCCTAGATCTCAGAGAAAAACCACCACACCCACAGTTTGAAAGATAATAAGTTTTTTTTTGTTAATTAACGTTATCTATTGTTATTATGTATTATCCCACTGAGTCGCATCAAGATCGGACAAATAGAACGGCAGTTATGGCGAATTAAAAATTTCAGAGCAAGCAAGTAATTTCTTTAGAGTACTTTTTTGTATTGAAATAAGTAACGGGTATCCTATGGTCGGGATCTCGACTATAGCCTTTCCCACTTTTTTTTCCTAATTATTTCTTCAGAGTAATATTTATCGACATATGTATAGGGAATCATAATGTACAGGATCTATGAACTCACCTGAAAGAAGTATGTGCCGTAGGGCTCGTCAATGTTACCAGAGTCACTTAATAGCACCATGCCACTTCGCAGCGATGGCAGCTCCTGGGCTGGAGTAAATGATAAGGAGGCGCTTTGGCCAGCTCGCACCACTCGGCACGGAGCCTTATTGCGATGTATGGTGTGCACGGTGACAGCATGGAAGCTGCCATCGGGCAATGGTCCAATTTTCATGGGCATGTTCTCAGTGAGCACACCCTGTACCAATAGGCCGCCCACAACTGGGCCGACATCGGTAACTCGAAAGATTTCATCAATTTGAAATTCGCAAGGCTCCAATTCGAGGCGATCCTTTTCAGCATTGCTTATGCCCGGCGAGAGGACATAAAGAAACTTGGTGACTAGATTCAGACCCGTGCCCGTCACATTTGAGACACAAAATATGGGTACAATGTTCTCCGAGACCTGATTGGAGCCAGCTGAAATGGCCTCATCCGTATTGGTGACCACAAATGGCACCTTGCGGCATCCAATATTTGTGAGCAGTGTGCGCAACTCCTGCACTGTCGCATCCGGCGATGTAATATCGGTTTTGGTTATCAATATAAAGAAGGGCATATCAAGTGCCCGCACAATGGCCAGATGCTCCTCGGTTGTGTCGTTGCAACCGCTGCCAGCAGACACCACAAGCATTGCATAATGCGGCGAGTAACCACTGAGCGCCTGGACTGTGGTCCTCATATAGCGACGATGACCTGCCAAATCCATGAAGGTAACAAGCTTGGTTGATCTATCGCTGATCTCCTCGGCTGTCATCATTTCATTGTATTTGTAGTTGACCACATTGCCCAATGCATCGAATCCTAGAGTTTCATGCGAGATGCAAGAGGTGCGACCTAAATGGGAACGGGATTTAGAGAATGTCACCAAAGTTTAGTTTTTATGTATTTCTTACCCGACTGAATCTCGTGCATGTGCCTAAACATGTTGAGACGCGCCCGTCCGTGTCCATTGTCCAGTTCGTCTTGGGTGAGCACACCCAGCAATGTGGATTTGCCCGCATCGGCACCGCCCAGCACCGCAACGCGCACCTCAATGTTGTGCTGGTCATCTGGGATCTTTCTGACCAGCACTTCGGCCACGGATCGCCGCACGGCAATGGTCTTTCGCCGGAGCACGGAAGTGCTGGCTCCCAAGTGATGTGCCATTTGCTTGAGTGTGGTCAATGAAGCATTCATGTCCTTGTCGCTAAGACCCTGCAGATGACCGGCATCGGAGACACCAATCTCGTAGATAGCTTCACCATGTCCCTCACGCAGTCGCCATTTCATTTGCGTCACCAAATGCTCGAATCGCTGCTTTGAGGGATTCACCAACTTAAGCTTGTACTCCACATTGCCCAGCTGCGGCTCTGGCGGAAGAGCGCCTTGTTCAAAGTCAAAGATTAGATTGTTCTTAGTGTTGTTGTTGTTGTTATTGTTGTTTATGTTGTTGCTGTTATTGCTTCGATTGGCATTGGCATCCACTTCAAACTCGCTGCTGCCGCTGCTGGTGCCATTCAACTCTTGCTCCTCATCGAAGCCATCATCCGGCTGATTCGGATCGAACAAACTTAAGAACGACTCCATATTCACTGCTGAAAGTCCAAAAATCGCAATCAATTTTACTCACAATTTTCAGCAAATGCGCCATTTAAACGTATACGTTATATTTTTGGCTCGGACTCTTTGGCTTGCAACGACCTTGAAACGCTTGTTTATCTTTGCTACGCTTGTTCTTTGTCTTTGCACATAGTTTATATTAATAACAAAGGCGCATAGATTGTATTAAAATAATAATTATCCTTACCTTAGTTACCACAGTTACAAAACGAGCAAAGTAAACCTTATAGTAAATCTCAATATTATCCGTTATCCGTTGAACCGTTGTTGTGCTCTGTGCGCCTATTGTGTCACTGGCACGAACGAAAAAAAAAATCGATTTTGGGGACGCTGGCGCTTTGGCCCAGTCTTCACATACACATGTACATACATACATATGTACTTGTATGTGTAGTTACATACACATGAATGTAGTTTATTTAGCCAACTTGCTTTTGGCCCCACTTCGCATCTTATATGTTACACACATACAAACATTTGCATGCACATACTTTGTTGTGCTTTTGCTTTCAGCTGCCTTTCGAATTTGTTTATAACTTGTTCTGCTTTGTGGCATAATACAGACACAAGCGCGATAGCTCACAAGTATTTTTGAAGAGCTTTCTGTTTCATGTTCTCTACAGTTCGGCATACATTTTAATTTCATCACCTACATAATGTTAAATTTTAAAGTTTTCATCTGTATTGACTTTTTTGCAACTTTATTGCTAGATATGGTACTTTTTTTAAATGCTAGAATTGATAAGCTACAATTCTAACAATTTAAAATAATGATTGCACTACTCACATTTTAATTATAATAAAATTATTGCTAGATATAGAAACTTTATAAATGCAATAGCTGGAAAATTTTATAAGATGCTATGAGAAAATCCATTTCCAATACAGACACCGCTAAATATTGGACAGAGTTCCAGTTCTCAGATATTTCAACCTCATCACCTTAAGCAGAGGTTAAAACCCGTTTTCAGTTAAGACCACCTCGTTAAAACAATATAAGATACAAATAAATTAAAAAACATTTGATAATATTGTAGCCGTTAGATATAATCTTAAAATCCCAATATATGACTTTACAATTTGTAAAAAATAATTAATTGTTTCAATTACACAATTGCGAAAAGAAAATTAATTTAAAAAATGATGGCAGAATCTCAAAAATAAAAAAAATTAATAAAAAAAACCGCTGAAATATCATTGTTGCTGTAATAAAATAGGTTGAAATCACTTTGTTTGAATAACGTAATAAATCCTTAATATGTTCTTTTTTTGGCAAATTCAGCAATTAAGCTAATAATATTCTGGCAACACTTGTTTTCAAATCTTCGTATCGCGCAGCGCATACAAAATTCTTGTTGGCACACTTTGCTCATTATTGACCCATGTTTTCTGTTTGTCTTTCGCATTTTGACGTTGTTGGCACTGTTTCTTCGTTTTCTATACAAAACGTAAGCTAAGCGTGTATGCGTGCTTGTATGTATTTGTTTTGATCAGCTGCGACGCTGATGAATGAAGAATCAGATAATAACTTTGCTCTTTTGGCACATTTATTATCGTTCTTTTTCTTTTCCTTTTGTATACACGGATTAAGCTTTCGATGTGGAGAATTTACGTGTATAAATACGAAGCCCAACTCATGTACGTGTCAATTTCATATTAATAAATTATTGATAATATTACTACTAACACATATATATGTCTGTATGTGCAAACAGATCGCTTATATGTATACACGTACATACATATGTTGCTTCTTCAACTCCCACATAAACATACATATGCAATGAATCCAAGCGTATTTCATCATACTTACATTTCACAACAAATAGAAATCGAGTTGGGCAAAACCCGTTTTAAAGATTGCAATGCGTGCGATTTATATGCAATTTATGTTGAGTAATAATGGCAGCGGATTGCGTGAGACACTTTTCTTTTTGATTCTCCGAAGAGTACTTTAGGACAGCAAGACTTAATTACGCCATTGAACACAATAAACTAATTTTATACTATAATTTAGAAATTAGGCGCCATAATAAGCCCACAAAGAATCGAATTTAGTTACTTTCACATTGTTGTTTGTAAATAAACTGGTGTGTCCGTGTGTGTTTGTGGTTGTACTTATTGTCTTTTGAAACACCTTGCCACCTGACAGAAAAAATTACAGTTCATTTGAACGTCTGGCAACTTGGAAACTGATCTGAATCATTTTTCATTTCAGGGTCTTTTTTAAAATTGATCTTTTTGGTTTTTTTTTTAATTTTGAAGCTAGAATTTTGAAAACTTCTTCGGTTTAAGACGACGTGCGAAATTGCACGCTGGAATCTCACATACTTTGTGCTTGAATTTGTGTAGAATAAAAGCTCTACTTTACTCCATAAAAGTCTTTAAGCTTTAAAGTAATTTTCTTTATTTTTGAATATAATGATATTGGGACTTTAAAATATGAATTACATTTAACAGAATACATTTAGAATGAAATAATACATTAAAATAACATAAAATAATTGAAAATAAAACATGTAAAAAATAAATTAGTTGAGTTACTTTACTGCCCGTCCCTTGCGTTTCTGTTTGCCAGAAGCCAGCGGTGTTGACGAATCGGCTGCCTCCATATCTGTGTATTCAGCAGTTTCGGTTTCATCATTAAATTGATCGATGCTTTTTGCTGCGACCAGCTTTTTAATCGATTTGGCTGCCACCTTCTGCTTGCCTTTAGGCTGTGTCAGCGTGCCAATCGATTTGCGAGCCGGCTTTGCCTTAGAATTGGTTGCCTTTTTTACTGGATCTTTGGTCGGTTTCTTTGGCTTCGCGCTTTGCGGGGACTCTTGAGGCTCATCGAGTGCAGCCTGAGCTTCGGCAGCTGCTGTCGCCTTGGCATTTCCCGCGACTGTAGCCAGCTTTGGATCGCCTTTTGTGGCCTTTTTGCTGGGCTGTAAAGGATTCATGATCAGAATTCGATTGGAAAGAATCGATTAGCTACAAACCTTAGTTTTTCGCTCCGACGGCTTTGTCTTCACAGTCTTCACCTTTGCTGTTGCCTTTGGCTTTATCGCTGCCTTCTTTAGTTTCTCTTTTTCCACTTCTTTTTCACGCTTCTTTTCCATTTTCGCCTTCATTTTTTCTAATGCCTTCGACTTGTTCTTCGCAGCCTCCGAAAGCTTAAAGGAACGCTTCACCTGTGTAAGGTCGCCCTTGATCACAGCCGCCTTGAGAGCTTTAAGCACGAGCTTGGAAAAGCGTCGTTCATCGGTCACTTCGTAATCGGTAGATTTAATGTATTTAACTATAGCTTGTACTGAGGAGCCGGAGCGATCGGACAACGCTTCAATGGCAGACATAGCTATGGAAATTGTGCTCTTCTTTATTGCTTTGACTTGCTCAGTTGCCATCACTTTTTTTGTCGACGCCATTTTTGTTTTTGGTTGTTTTTCCTTCTTCGCCTTTACATTTTCAATGTGGATCTTTTTAACTCCATTTCCCAACGACATATTGGCAATCGCATCTGGTGGCGGTGTCGGATATGGATGTCCAGATCCCGCTGGAATTTCCTCCTCGTCTGCCGTTTCCGAATTGTCGGTGTCCATTTCCACCGGCTCCGCTTTTTCTTCCTCCTCTACCTCCTCCTCCTCTTCCACCTCTTCCTCACCCTCATCGGCAGAATGCTCAGATTCTTCCGAATTCACCGCAGGCTTTGTAGACATTTCTGCATCGCTGCCTTCATCTTCCGAGCTGTATTTATTAAATAATTTCATATTGAATATAATAACACAGTAAATCACGTGCACACAGGGAGACAAGGAAACTTTAACTAAAGAGACTCAAAAGGAGTCAAGACAGAAGCACATGAAGAGAGAATCGAAAACTCAGATTCAACGGTAATCGTTCTATGCGGCTTCCACTTGCATTCCAGGGCTACACAAATTTCAGTTGCTACAAACGTTTGTTTTCTAAAATCAAAATTGGCGCGCATTTTCTTTGGAGCTGCGACAATTTTAAGAAGATTTAACAAGATCTCTAAATGATTTATTATTCATCGTTTTTTAAATACATAGGTGCTGAAAGTGTATTAATTGTGTTGTTGTTGTTATAGTTGAAAATATAAATTAACTTTGCTGACAAAAACATACATATGAAATTAAATTCAATTAAAATTAATTCAACCGCCGACAATCAGTAGTTTGCCATTCACAACGACAGCATTTTTCCAATCACTTGAAATGTTGAAGCTTTCTGTAATCAATTTAAATACTTGTTTAACAAGTGCTTCATCATTTCGTTTTGGATCGTCGTGGGACTGAAAGCACGTTGATAAGCAATCATGCCTACCGTATACCGTGGAACAATTGTGCATACCAAATCTTTCAATGAATTTGAATCCTTTGAGCATGGCTTTGTTGCTGTTCAGGATGGAAAGGTAGGAATCGACACTGATCTTCTCTATGATTGTTAACCAAGTGTTGAATCTATTTTAGATAATTGGCGTGGGCAATGATTATGAGAACTGGTTGTCTACCCAGAGCTTCGATCCCAAGTCATTGAAAGAAGTGCGCCTCTCGGAATTCCAGTTTCTGTGCCCGGGTTTCTGTGATGGACACATTCATGCTCCACAATACGCCCAGATTGGCTTGGGAATGAGTGTTCCACTGCTTGATTGGCTCAATACGTATACATTTCCAACTGAGGCCAAATATGTGGACCAAGAGTTCGCTCTGCGGATCTACAGGGGTGTCGTGGTAAATATACTTGATGAACTAGATTTATTGTTAGTTTACCTTATCAGTTATATGCTATCACATTACTTACACGCACACACACAAACAAATTACCGATAATGTGCTCTCCGATCTACTCAATGCTCTTTAGGAAGCAACACTTCGATGCGGCACCACTTTGGCCTCCTATTTCGCCACCAATGACTTGGCATCCACACTGATCTTGGCCCGGGAAGCCATGCGTCAAGGTCAGCGCGCTCTGATTGGCAAAGTCTGCTCCAATTGCAACAGTCCCGATTACTATGTGTAAGTGTGGAGCATGAAAAACATTTTATCAATTAAAAAAATCAATTTCTTCACAGTGAAACGACGGAGGAGGCAGTAAAGGGAACCGAGATTTTTGTTGCGGAACTGCAGAAGCTTAAGAGTCCCCTGGTGCTGCCCACAATAACGCCACGATTTGCGCTGAGTTGCAGCAAGGAACTACTGAAGCAGCTGGGGGATATTGCCAAAAAGTATGATCTTCATGTTCAGAGCCACATCAGCGAGAATCTGCAAGAGATTCAGGTGGTGAATGACATATTCAAGACTAGTTATGCCGGGGCCTATGACGAAGCGGGACTACTCACCAAAAAGGTTGGATTCCTTTATTAATTACTCATTCAAAGTCATCAATAAGTCTTATTCCTCTCTTTTTGATAGACTGTTATGGCACATGGCGTACATCTGGAGGATGATGAGATTGCTCTGCTTAGGGAGCGTGGCACATCCATTATTCATTGTCCTGCTTCCAATACAAATCTGAACTCGGGTCTTTGCGATGTCCAGCGTTTAATGAAGGCTGGAGTAAATGTCGGCCTAGGAACAGATGTTGCTGGTGGCAATTCTGTCTCTATATTGCATGCCTTGGCACGCGCCTTAGATGTATCCAAGCATATTGAGGTATTCAATAGTCAGGATATTCGTGGCACGGGACCAGCCAAGAGTCCGCAAGAGAACTATCAGCAGTTGTCCTACAAGCAGGCTTTCTATCTGGCTACTCTGGGTGGTGCCAAGGCATTGTCCCTGGATCACGTTACGGGCAACTTTGCCGTGGGCAAAGAATTTGATGCCCTGCTGGTGGATGTGAGCGTTTTGGAGAAACCTCATCGTTCGCTAACAGTGGATGAGCTTCTAGAGAAATTCATCTACACTGGCGATGATCGCAACATTAAATCCGTTTTTGTGGCTGGCAGAATCGTCAAAGGATCACAATGTCAACCCGAATAAATAAATAATTGATTTACTAACAGTTTCCACTTGGCAGGGAAACGCATAGAGAATTTATTACATTTATCTGAGTATGTGTGGATCGATTTTAAATGCTGAAATTAAAGGAATTTTAAAGTAATAGTAAATGAAGCGTTTTTATGGATTGGTCTACCACACACATCTTGAAACTATACTTCATACATCCTCTTTTACAAATATTTCTAGATTATGTGTACTCATATATATATATATATTTTATTTAGATAAACTTATGAAGTTTCCATTTTATGCATAGGCGTGTATCATAATCACATATTGGGTTGGGACCAGGTCATATTTGTATCTAACGCCGATTTTAATTGATCTGTCTGTTTTCTATTGAATAATAACAAACAGTTTTATAAACAAAGCATAGAGCACACTTGAAATAGATTGAATATGGTTTTCCAAAGAATTTTTAAATATTGTCGACAGTTTTCAGTTTGGATACTCTTAATGAATAGTTTGAATACCCGTTTTATTCACTTCTCTTATTTTCATGCTCCGAAAACAGTGATGTTTTTGTGCATTTATGGGAATGTGGGCGGCTGGGTTTTAATTACAAAAATTAAGTAAATTGTCCATAAATATTTTAGAATTTCAACTCGGGTTCATTTTGCGCTAACTAAAATGTGTACGCCTTATGCGGCATACACAAATACTTTCACTTTACAAATTAAAGCTTACACTCTTATATGGATTTACACTAGTTTCAGCTAATAGAAGGAAAGTTACAATATATATGTATATATATCTCTATATATATAATAGGTATATACATAGTTATAGCTTTAAGCATTGAACATATTTTGCTGCGTGGCATCGTTCTCGAAATCCGTCCACGCGTTATTTAGTTCCATAAATATAAGCTTGGCGATTTCCTCATGTTCTGTTCCATTATGCTGTAAAAGATTGAATCAATTAGAATACGGAAAATCATTTAATTTCAAACACCTTAAAGACAGACCTTATCCGGATGAACGGCCAGGCAGGCACGTCGATAGGCCTTCTTAACCTCAGCCGGGGTAACCATGGTTGACATTTCACATTTCTGCCATTTGGCATTCTCCCAGAGCACCGTATGCATGGAGGAAAGCAGGGCTCGTATGTTGTTCTTCTTGCCATCCGTCTGCCAGATTTAAGAGATGATTGTCATTCGGTAATTAATCAGTTTTGGTTTAGGTTATTAGTTCTTACCCATTCCATAATGAGCAGTTTCTTGGGATCCATGTCCTTGACCAGCTCCTCCTTGCGCATTTCATTGATGGAACGGGGCCCGTGTTGCATTTTACTGCCAAAGGAGTATCCCTGCTGTCCAAGAATATCCGCAAATATATCTGAGCTCTTGGTACCTCCAGCAGCCGACTGCTGTCCTGACTTGGGCGTGTCGAAATGGGTGCGGCTGTAGTCCGGACGTGATTGAGCAGCCTGCGGTTGTGGCTGTGTTGGTGTCTTGGCAAACGACGGCTGTGGCTGTGGCTGCTGCTGTGTTTGCGGTTTGGGCTGTGCCTGTGGTTGGGATGGACTTGGCACTGATTTGTGCGTGGGGCTGGAAAACTGCGTCGGCTGCGGACTGTGCCCTACGGGAGTTGTGCTCGCCGATTTGGCTCCAAGCGTGTTGCGATTGAAGTTAATGTTTAGATCCGAAGCCAGGTTGGCAATGTCAGCAAACGGATCTAATGGCTTTTGTGGTTGAGTTGGCGATGGTTCCTTTCTGGTGGTGTGAGCTGGTGGTGTAACAAAGGTTGGCACAGACCCCATGAAGGGCGGCAGGTTTGTGCTGGTGGTCGGCTTAAGATTTGGAGTGCCGATGCCGCTGTTCTGATCAATTGAGCCAAATATGTCAAAGAGATCGGTATTGATTTTGGGCTGTTGTGCAGCCTGTGGCGGGGGCAACACGTCTGGAATTGGTGCAGATCCAATGCCCGTAGAATCATCATCCCCAAAGGCGCCCAACAGATCAAAGCTGGCGTCCGAACTGGGCATGGCGCTTGCCATAGGATCAGCGGCGGCAGAAGCGGCGCCTGCACTCGGCTGTTGATTTAAATTGAGCAAATCGATGGGTGGCGAAGGCTCGGGCATTGCAACTGGGGCATCATGAGCAATTTCAGTAACATCAGGTAAAACCAGCGGTGAACCAGAACGTTCCGGCTTTCTAACAGACGGCGGCGGTGAGGAACGTGTATTGGGTTTGGTTACTACAAAATCAACATAACAATTGGTATTGTGAACAGTCAACAATGAAATATAATACAAATGTGCTCTTACCGAAATTATCGAGCATCTCCACATACTCCAAATCGGAGCTGAACAAATTTTGAGCAGCGCGCTTTGCCTTGGCAGGTAGCCATGGTGGCTTATGGCTGGGTGGAGTCTCTGTTTCAGTAACGCTCAACGATAACGACACGCAGAAGTTGGGATGAACCTGCTCTGGATCGGGCAGATCATCAAGATCGTGAGCGTTAAAGGTAATTAGTGTTTCAGGTTCTGGCACAAAACCAGTGTTGATTTGGAACTGACAAATCTTGAGGCCCTGTGGACGCACCATGCCTTTCAGTGCATTGCGCGCATGGTACAATACAACAGTCAGATCGCCGCAGACGGTTAAATTAATGGGCAACACGATTTTGCCAGGACCCGCTAAGTGCAGTCTGAAAAAGAGATTTTGAGAATATGAATATTAAGATATAATGAATATCTTGAATATCACAACAACGCACCGCATTTTCTCGTAGTCCTGTAGTGTGCTGAGCATAAGCTTCTCATTGCAGAAGACTTCCATGTAAATGCGACAGCCATCGCGAGCCTTGGTCATGCGAGGCACAGGCTGGCAACTGAGCGAAACCAGATTGAAATTCTTGTAATGCGGCAGCAATGGAATCGGACGCAGAATGTCCCCAAAGTAATAGAGATAACGAAACTCCGAGGGGCGCAGGTTGATTGTGTGACGTTTGACAGCAAACACCTGGACCGCATCTTCCGGCTCATGCAGCAATCCCGAGTACATAAGAAGGGCGCAAATTACAGTGGCTGCTGTGCAACCACCGGAGTCGCCTGTTTGCACAATGACCACGGATTTGGGATCCGCATTAAGGAAGTTGTACATATCCGCTGACACAGTAAAAAGTCCCTGCATTAGGAAATCGGTTATAGGAGATATTAAAGCATTTGTTAACCATCACATTCACCTGCAGATTGGGTGCATGGGCCTGTGGGCAACCGTATACGGAACCCGCTTCCACGGTGCGCACTGGCGGCGGCAGACGTGGCACAGTACGTGCTCCAAAATTATAAATGCTTATCTTTTGCGGTGCAAAGCGACTCTCCAGGGACAGACGCACATCCTCAATATTGTTCGTTTTGTAGGTGGACTCAAAGCCATCCGAGGGACAGGGCATAACCAGAATGCGCGATGTGATGTGACTTATGTCCAAGTCGTTGCGTGCGATTGATTGCTGCATAGTTTGCATTACCTTGGTCGAGGTGTCCTTCAGGTTCTTGAACAGTGTCCCGGCACCGCCACGCAGCGAGGATAACAAGCTGGCATTGCCGTGGCTGGGAGCAGCACTGGCACTGGTTTGAGGCGTACTAGTTGATGGCGTGGGCGTGGCAGCTGCATGCTCGGTATAGAACTCGGATCGGCTCGTTTCTGGCGTACATCTCGATGGGCTCTCAGACGGCGAAGTTCCAATGGGTATGCCGCGCAAATCCAAAGGGCCCTTGAGAGACCAGTTGTGTGTCTCTGCAATCGCTGCCAATCGCTCCAGCACCATGGAGATGTCGAAACGTTCCGCTGGATTCACTTTAAAACAGCCTTTGATAATTTCACGGAAGCAATGATAACGCTGCTCTGGCGGCAGAATATAATTGGCATTGATGATACGCAGCTTGCCGCCATCCTCATAGGGGTGCTTTTGATAGCAAAGGAAATACAAAATGCATCCCAATGCCCAAACATCAGCCTTGGGACCAATCGGATAGTTGGACCAAGTGTCCAGCATTTCAGGAGCGCGATACATGGGCGTGGTCACTGTATTTAGCTGATCCTCGAGCATGTTACGCTGTTGGGCGCTCCACTCAAACGTGGGTGAAAGCAGCTCCTTGCTGGCTGAACCAAAGTCACAGAGTTTGATTTGCTTGTCATTGCCAATGAGAAAGTTTTCAATCTGAGGATGACATGATATTAAATTTATTGCTCCATTTGAACTACCAGTTGATTAACTACCTTGATGTCACGATGTGCTATGGGAGGCGTTTGTGTGTGCATGTGGGCAACGGCGCGTGCCATTTGGTAGAAGATGCGCAGGATGACGGGCGGATCGAGCGGTGAATTGTCCATTCGAAAACAGTCTATCAGCGAGCCGCCTATAAACCAACAAATATGAGATAAGTAGAGTTTAATGTGGAGCAGATAACAGCATTCCATGACTTACCCCTGCACAGTTCCGTCAGCAGCAAAAATTGTGCACCCTGTTGTGCAGTCGGAGCAATGCAGTTGGAGCCAACGAATGTGACAATGTTGCCATGACCCGATAGTTGTCTGTGGACCATAATCTCGTTGTTGATGGCCTGGCAGGCCTGCTGATCGGCACCGATCAAGCGCTTGAGGGCGTATTCTGTGCCAGTTTTTACATCTTGTGCAACGTACACAAACGCATAGCCGCCTGTAAGGCAAGGGTAGAATGAATGATAACAAGCACTGATAAGCGGGGGCGTTCATTTCAGTTTTAGTAATGACTGAAGCTCATTTGTATAATTATGTGTATAGTATATGGAATCAAATATGTATGCATTTATGTAAGACAATATTCAACTTGGAAATTCTGAGTAGTAGTATCTGTATGTGTGTGTGTATCTGTGTTTCAGTGCAAAAGCATGATGACTCATGGGTCAAAGAGAATGGAAAAAGAACGTCTGAACTTTAACACCAATACAAATGCAAAGTGAACATGACTGTTAGCGAGCATCTCTCACACTTATTAACAAAGCAACAAGTTTTCCCCTTTTTCTGCTTCTGCTTCAATGCGAAAATCAGAAAGCGTAAACAAAGAGACCGTAAATGACGGTGAGGTGTCACCGTCACCATCTTCTGCTTTTTAGATGCAACACATATCTCACACTTCTTTTTTTTTGTATTTATGCAATGCACCTGCTATTTGTTGCACAGATGACAGCCATGTTTTTGTCTGCACTTCCTATTGATTTTTATGCACTTGTAAGGATGAGGCAATATTCATGTATTTTGTTTATATTTTATACCTTCTGCTATCACACAGTTTGCTCGCAGCTTTTGTCCACCAATTTCAACGAATTGGCCAACGTAATCATTGTCCAAACTGCCACTATTGACTGTGGAACCACTGACACCTCCTCCTCCGCCACCACCACTCCCGTTAAGAACATCATCACCAACGTTGCTGGATGTGGTGTTGTTAAAATAGTTAAAGTTAAGCGACTTGAAGAAATCGCCCATAATTATTATGACTAACGATGGTGTATGTTGTGTCGAATAATTTTATTTCAAGAATCGCGTACTAATTGTACTGTTTATGTATAATTTAACCGAGCTTAAACATTTTCGCAGTGGGGACACAACAAAATTTGCTGCGTTGGTTCTGTTCTGTGGACCCCTGACCAGTGTTGCCAGTTTCGTAGAGCAAGAAAAAGCTGTTTCTGGCTGTGATAAAAAATAGCTAAAAAAAAAATTACATCTTTTTAAACATCCTTTATTTTTATCAATTAATTTATTCAAAATCAATTATTCTAATTCGATAAAATTCTCATTGACATCGGTATGGTATTTTTGCGTGAAGTTTTAAAAATAGTTTAAAGAATAATATACTAATAATAAATAGCAAACAATATATAGCATCAAATTTTCAAAATTTCTCGTAGCAATCCAACTCTGAAAATAGCCCGAGGTATAAAACAGCTAATTTGGCAGCTGTGTCTCTAACAGAAGCGTTTTGCAACGTACGGCAACCTTGGCCCAAAAATCTGTGTGGCAGCCTTGGTTCCCAAAAAAAATATCTATACCCATTTAAGATCAAATGAATTTCCTTTTTTTTGTCATTTCTCATATTCAAAAGCAAAAAAAGTAAATAATTTTCTCAGATTTCTTATAAGAATTTTGTCGAGCTTCGGATTTTTAAGCTAAAATATATTTAACCAAATTTACCTCCGAAAAGTGACGAACTCCCTACATTCATAAAAACTATCGCCTGCATTTTATCTTATTTCGAATTAAAATTGTGTTATTAATTATAGTCTTTTTTTAAATTTAGCTATTCTTAAAAATATTTAAATCTTTATTTTAATTGCGCGCCAGGACCATTTTTAGCTCCAAAAGGTCGATAAGCAGATGGGACTCAATAAAACAATCGATTGCGCGTCATTTTATAACAGTCAGCTTTGGATAGTGGTCACAAACAAAACGTTATTTTTCGAATTGTCTTTTTTGTCAAAAAATATAAATTAAAAATTAAAATAGAGATAATCAATAATTCAATTCAACAAGAAGTCAGTTTATCTTTAGCACGCCACAGATTTGATACCCTTACAGAGAAGAATTATAAAACTATTACTAAGTTTCTATGAATAGAGTGCATAATTACTGTGGGTTTTCTTATGTGGGAGGTACTTGACCTACGATAGCTATGACCTTCAGTTTGGAGTTGTCCCGCATATTTATTATCAATGCATATAATGTATGTATAAGTAAAATAATAAATTTTCCAACCATAGAGGTTTTGAACTAATACAAGGTCGTCTGTTGCCGAGCTGTTTGTCAATTAAAGATATACAAACATAAGAAACAGCTGAAATAGTTCGATTTCCGCGGGAGCTTACAAAAGTTTTGAAATAAAAATCAACAAATCATTTTGGAAAAATACAGACTCTTTTTTCTATTACACTTGTTATTGTTGCTGCTGTCGAAAGAAAGACCAAATATGGTTTTAAAAGCCTTTTACTGCACAATATTGTCAGTGTCTTTTTGAAAGCATTGTCCGTTACGGATTGCGATGTCCGATGACAATATATTTTTGATGTTTGCTGTGTTGTTGTAGTTGTTTTTGGTGTTATGGTTGGTGTTGTTGTTGTTGTTGTAGTTACTTACCTAGGTAAGTTTGCGCAAATCGCATCGCAAGTAATTTTGACACATTTTAGAGTGTGAAGTGTGCAATTTAGTTACATTTGCATTTCCAGCAGACGTAACGACTGACTGACAATCGTTAAAATGTAAAATAGTCGTCTTATCGGGCCAGAGGTAACAGCTTCGAACTGCTCATTATTTAGACGAGTAAGTAATCATTCACGGGAATCTAGCATTGACATATTTTAAGCCAGTTTTATGTATGGTATGCAAAACAGTCTAAAGCATCACTAATTGAAGTTAATAAACATTTTCCACACCATTTACTAGACGGGCCTGAAGCGTCTAGAACGCAACAAATGTAATGAAATGGGGCCAAATAACGAAATGCACACTCTGTTTGAACAATTGTAGGGGAAAACACGCACTCGCGGACTACGGAAAATCCCACTGCATCGAGTCAGCCTCCAGACGGACAACAGCATACGCCAAGTGGAGCACAGCTTAGTAAATAGTCAACAACATGGATCACCTTGGACCGCTTTGCCTTATGATAATTTTAATGCTGCATTGCGTATACGCAGAGTATTACTCGAGGACAGCTCCGCCGATAGTGCTCTTTAATCCTTTTAATGGCCAGGAAATGGACCCAAGACTCTTTGGAGCTGTACACTTGCGTTCTTCGAGAGAGACAAATTCGCCAAGTGTGAATGACAATATGGTTCAGTTGCCCAGCATGGGATCGCCGTGCTCTTGCGAGGATTATGTTTGCAAGTGCTGTATGGGATTAGGATTGGGTGTTGTAAATCAGACCACATGTGTCAAGATCCAGTACGATTGGAGGGTGTTTGGTGTGACGGTTTTCATCGAGTCTAATGATCATTTGCTGACAAGTTTCGGCCTTTCGGCACGTAATATGCCGGATTTCTGTGCACCACTGCTTTTGCCTATTCCGTTGTTCACCTGCCTGCGTTTCTCAAACATAGAGGTTGTGGATATGGACAACAATATCCACCTATGCACTTCATTAGTGTTCAAAATAATTTTCAGTGAGATCTATGAGTATAAATTCAGTTGCTTTCAATTGGGCCCGAAAGGCGTTTCCATTGTGCAGGATATGAATCCTTCAGAGAAGCAAGCAGATCAACCGTTGTCTCAGCCCGAATAGTCTAATGCATAAGTACTTGTATTAAATGTTATCTAAGTGCTTTGTAATGTACATCCATCCATCCGCCGCTCATTCTATATTATATTAAATCTAACAAAAAAGTGAAATTTTTGTTAATTAAAAAAAAAGCTATTATTCAAAAGCGGCACCAACACATAAACAAAAAAAAGTGCTATGAAAATTGCGAAAATTGCTAATAAAAAGTTAAGCTAAGTGTCTGGCGTGTGTTTATATGTGACGCGACTGCCTTGGATTTGTATCTGTATCTCAGCATCTTAAACAAGGTACACAGCTCATTGGAACACACCTACTTCTGGCCACTTTCGTTAACCACCGCGGCACATGGCAATTATTTTTCTGTGCGCTATCAGTCGGCATGCATCTGAAGCCGACGAACCGTGCCACACTCGGCAATTGGGCGGAAGACGAGAGCTATTCGTAGGCCGGAAGGCGGTTGGGCGGTTAGGAGGTTGGGTTGTCGCGACGCATTGACGACTCTTTAGCATCTATGGCTGTCAAATGATGATTTGTCAAACTCACTAAGCTAATCATCTTCTCATCTTGGCCAAGTTAAGTTACCCAGCTGTTAGCCTATTAGTAAAACCGAAAGGAAACCCGTATTTGCCGCATCGATAGCTATTAATTATGTTGTACAGTTCGATTTAATGGCCAATTCTTATCAAATATTTATCCCTCCAAATACGTAATATCCGAGATAAGCAGTTAAAATTCCCATCATATGAGTTTTTCTATTAAATTAAACATTTTCCCATGTAAAGAAAGTTCATACAACTTATTTGATAACTTTTACAAAATTAACTTAACTCACACTAAACTCAAATATTTTTTTTCTTGTCAAGTTTTTAAAGGTGCTAGCAAAAAATAAAAATTTATGATCTGTTGAACTGTCGGGTGGTATGAAAGCAAAAGTTAATTTCTGTGCTTAGTTTAGTATTTAACTAGAGATTTGTTTGGTTTAGTCGAATGCTTAACGATATTTAATAATATTATTAAATTAAGTCTAAAGTGTATAAGCATGATCTATTCTAGGTTTTAAGCGTATTATTTGAAAGTTATCAATTAAATTCCTTATAACATATTTAATTATAATTTGAATTAGATTAATTTATAATCGTTTTTTTTTAATACTAGTTAAATCAGTTCAATGCATAATCTAAGTGCTTCGAAAGTGATTCTAAAAACTTAAATACTATTTGCGTAAGTAGCTCTACTTTCTAAGAAAAATATATTATTTTTAAAGAAAATTAACTAGCATTTAAAGGAAATAATTTGCTTAACTGCATCAATACATAAATGTTCTTTCTTAATTACTTCCCAAAATTTCTGTCAATTGGCAACAAAAAATACTAAGCTTATAATATGCAATTTATTTACAATATACTTAGTAAATTGGTGATCCGTTGAATGTACACAATATTCTGTATATATAATTATTATAATTAATAAGTAATAGTGCAAATAGTACTTTGATAGAAAATACACTGGGATTGGACAGATATGACTATTAACTCGTCGCGTTTATAAATATGTTAACTATAATTATGACATCTTATTCCCATTTGATAGATATTATAAATGCGTATTAGTCACGATAATAAGTCGCGGATAAAAATCACAGTGAGCAAATCTCCTCAATCTTTTGCATTCGGTGATGCGAGACAAACATCATGGACTGGCGATTGCCAACAACTAAAAGAAATGCTATAAAATCTCGACTCTGAATTTGCTCTTGTTGTTAGCAATCTTATTGTTGTTGTTGTTGCTGTCGCAATTGCGCAATTGTTCGCTCATTTTGGACGCGTATTTTACTTTTGTTTTTTTTTGGCATGCTTTGGCTTGGCGTTTAGTCTCTGCCCCCGCACCGCTTGCACCTCGTCTGTGTTCCACATTTCCATTGCTCTTTTGGCCATTTGTGTGTGTTTTAGCCCGTCCCAAACACAAGCTCCAAGCTCCAACTCGAGTCTCTCAGTCTCTTTGGCCAGCTGTTGCCTCTGCCGACGTCGCTGCCAGCGGTGTCTGTGTGCGTGTTGTTGTTTTGTTACCGTTGAATTTGTTGCTGCTGTCGGCCTCCAAACACACATACTTAGATACAAATGCACACATGTCTGTCTGTGTGTAAGTATGTATGCATAATAATTTTAACTTTTTTTTTTCTGCCGCTGTTTTCCAGCTCGATGCTTTTTTACTTGCTAGCAAAAGTTTTTCATTTGCGTTCAGTTGTATTTCGGTTCGCGTTGCGATCTGTCGCACATTTCGTTTGTTCGGTTGCAGAAACAAGATACAAAAATACAAAATATACGCCGCTTGTTGTTTGTAACGGACCGAAGGAACAGCCAGCTTATAAAATTGGACTAGTTAGCATCAGCAATAGCATTTCGAGCGTCTAAATTCAAATGTGAGTTATTGTTGCTTTTGGTTAAAGCGAATGATATTTTGTCTATCGATTTAATATAATGTGTGATTAGTTAACAACAAGTAAATCTAAAAGTTGGCTAAAAAACTGAGTTTCATGTCAATTGATTTCGTTTGCAACACTTTGAGTGCCCTTTTGGATTTTAAAGTGGCTTACAAATTGCCGCATTTATGCGTGGGCTTAGTATAAAAGTTGTCAGATAGTTTTGGGTGTCAGGCAATATCCATAAAACCCACGAACCTTTGACTTGACGGATATTTAATGTGTCGGAAAGTAAAAAGAGTTTCACTTTCAGTTGCGACACTTGGGCGCAAAAAAACTCATGCCCAAAATTCAAACCCAAACTTAAACTGTAGACGGTGAATGGAAGGTGCTGGACGTTGGACACTGGACAGTAGAGGCTCCTCTTAAGACGAAAAGTGCCAGACAGTGATGAGTAACCAGCATGTGTAATTAAAGATGCTGGCAAAAAAGCAAAACAAAATAATAAAAAACAACAAGTAAGACGGAAAAAAAAAGCATTAAAATTTAAGAAACGAGCAGTCGAAAGAGGGCCTCAGCATCTTTAAACTTTACGATCTTTGAAATTTCACATTTCATTGCAGCGGCAACAACGAAAAGTACAAATATTTATAAGTGAAAAAAATTAAAAAAAATCATGTAAAGTTTCTCACTTTTGGGTGGGAATTGTTAATCATAAAAAGTAAAAGTGAAATTAATACAACCCCGGCAAGCAACAACAGAAAATTACATTAACCGCACATATACATTTGCATTTTGCACATGACAACAACTACAGCAGCAACAACAACAATACCAATAATAACCAACAACACGGACAGCAACCACATTAAAATTACAACAATCGCTGATAACAACAATAAGCTGCGAACAACGACCGTTGAATTGTTGGCCTAAACTGTTGGTTAGACTACCAATGACATTGGACAACAACTTTGATTTAGTTGCATTAAATGCAGCCCACAACACACAATACACAACACACAACGCATAATGCATAAAGAGAATAAGCTAAAGTTGAAGACTGGGGCGTATACGTAATATTAATGCATTCATTGATGCCAGACAAGGGCGTAGGTAGCTTTGGACAAAGGGGGGAGTCAAATTTTTTTTCAGAGTGTTTAACACACACGCCTACACATCTCTTGAGCTTTAATAAAAAATTGCTTTTAAGAACAGCGTTTTGAAATTTTCGTATTTCTTTAAACGTCATAGATTTCATTTTTCGGATCTATGTATTTCTGTCACAAAAGTCAACTGCCATAAAATAATTTCAAATTTCAACAAAATCAAATAAATAATAAATTCATAAAGAAATTATATAAATCAGTTTTTTTTAAATCAACAATCATTACTTTAAAAGTCAAAACTATGAAATAGCATTTAATTTACTTTTAAATAGAATAAAAAGGTTATAACACAAAAAAAAACATTTTTTTTTTACAAAAAATTTATATGATTAAAAACTCTGTTTAAATTTGAAATGAATTTATGCCAAACGATTCCTTGTATCTTTTATAAATAGTACCGCAGCTGGAAATCATTTTGAGCACCGTTCAAGCAATAAAAGGTTCAGAGTTTCAAATTTTGTTTGCTATTTGATGTGATATGATACAACTCTGAGTGGGTTGCTGAAGTTAAAAATGTGTTAGCCATAAGTTTAATTGAGGGGGAGGGGGCAATGCATACCCTTTGCCTGCCATGCCTACGCCCTTGATGCCAGATCAATTGAAAATGCGCACAGCGTTGCCAAACGGAGCTGGAAGTTGACTTTGCTGATTGACACGCTGACAAGGCACCGCTCCCTAGAAGCCATTTATGTCATAAAAGTGAGAGTTTTCTCTATGCCAGTCAGTCAGAAGCTGACACAAATTGAACCGATCTCAAGTAAATTGAACTGAACTGAAGTGAAGTGAACTAAAGTCAATGAACAGGTCAGTGATTGGTATCACAGTTGGCCGCAATTACAATGCTCAATTACTGCAATGCGACTGACTGGCAAATGCTATTAACGTAATACCCAATTAATGGTAACTGACACGCCTTTGATGAGAAAGCCCATCATTATATGTGCGCTGGCTGTCAAGTAAATGCGTCTATGTAAATGCCAGCTCAAATATCATGTTAGTTGGCCAAAAAGATATAACAGTTAAGATTTAAAACAAATTGCACATGCATACATAATAATAATTGCAGTTTGCCTTGCAACATATTTAAGTACTTAACAACAAACAACAATCCAGCAGCGCATTTTGTATCATCTTGGCCAAGACTTTGTGTCTGACTCCGACTTTGACACGGCGCAAATGAATGCTTCACTCGCATTTCCTGTCCCGCTTCACTCCAAACTTGAAATGATGTAATTTTCATTGAACAAAAGTGACCAAAAAAAGCAACAAAAAAAACACACACACACACAAAATGACGCTTTGAAGACGCAACGCTGATGCCTCAAAAACTTAAACACCAGGTGACGAAGACGACGACGGCGACGTTGACTGCGACGTTGACTGCAACTGCGACTGTGCCGTGACATTGAAGTCGCGTGAAACGCTGACTGCGCTGCTGACGCTGCTGCTGCTGCTGTTGATGTTGGTGTTGTTACCGGCCAGCGGCCTAAAAACGCTGGCCAACACGAAAGGCTGAAAAGAAAAAGAGACCAAGCGCTCAATATCAAGCGTTGACTTCTTTTTGTTGTTGTGCAAAAAGTAAAACTTGTTTTTGTTGTTACAGTGCGCGATGATTGCGACGATTTCATAACAACAACAACAACAGCAACAACAATAACAATAACAACTGACAACTGACAGCGGCAGCGAGGCGAGTTCATTTGGGAGCGCAGACGCGCTCAGCCGCGTCGCCGTTGAGCGTTGAGTCGAAAGTGAAAGTCCCCGAAGTTCCCAGTTTCAGTTTGGTGGTTACCCAGATTGCCAGAGTCGTCGAGTCGTCGAGTCTTCGAGTCTTCGAGTCGTCGTGTCGTGGTCGTGCCGTGAACTTTGCCGTGCGCATTTATTGAAATTGCAATTCACAATTTACAATCCACAATTCGCTTAATTGTTTTTCTCATTTTGTTTAGTCAATTTTCACTCATTAGTGGCACGTTGGTAGCGGTACACGGCTTACACGGCGTACACGGCGTACACCGCGGCGTATGCGTAATATCCAAGTTCATTCAGCCCAATTATGCAGCCAATCAATAGGCAAAACTTAAATTGATCGCACACAAATTGCGATAAATGGAACTTCAACTTCAACTCCAATTCGAACCTCAACTTGACCATCAATCGTTGTGCCAACACTTACATCATTACGATTGACAGGTGAGGCTATACGCCCTGTAGGCATCATCATCATTACATCTCAGGTATAGGTTCAGATGCAATAAGCCGGTTGTCAGGTTGAGAGTGTAAAGTGTGAGATAATCTTTCGGTTGATCGATTGAGAGTTGATAATATAACTTTTTAATTTATAGCTTTCAAAAGTGCATACAAATTAATGAAAGCTATCAAACATTTTTATTTATGATCCAATTTGTGATTAGATTACTTCAAAGTATGTCAATGAATGCCTATAAGAAGTTACAGTTTACAATTTTTATAATAATGTGCAGCAGAACTTTTGGTGGAAATAGGTAGGTGGAAATAAATAGGTTTGTTAATTTGGAATATCTTTGAACTTTAATCTGAATTAAATTTCTTAATATATCGCATAATTATAATACATTTATGATTAACATTCTTTCTGGGCATTAAAAAAAATTTTAATTTAACGGGAAATAATATTTATCTGTATAGTATGAATAGTAGGGTGCTTCAATTTTTATGGGCCCAACAAATTGAAAAATGGTAACCCAAACTCATAATTCAAGGTCAGTTTTCAGATTTTTTTTACCAAGAAACTATAGTTTTAAAATCAATTCCTAGTCCCCGCTTTTTGAGTTGAAAAAATATATTTTTTTTTAATTTTTAGCATATTATTATTGGCATATCTTTAGTGTTTTTAGTCTGATGCTGATAAGATTGGTTTCAAATCTTTTGTATGGACCAGAACTTTCAAATATCATAGAGTCAAATAATCAATTGAAAAACTAAAAATGCACAATTATTCAACTCAAAAAGCGGGGACTAGAAATTTATTTTAGAACTTTGGTTTTTTGGTGGAAACATCTTAGAATTGATTGAAGATTACAAATTTGGGTTCCAGTTTTTTGTGAATAAAAGAACGACGCACCCTAATAAATAGAGTTTTTAATACTTGCCTTCAATTCATGCACTCGAGTGCACTCTTAACTTTCTTAGTGTTTTTGTTTATACAAATAATCAACAGTCTCAGACAAGACATTGACTTTGTGGCAGTGTCAACAAAAATGCTTGATAAGTAGTTTTAAGTCGGCACAACGCTTGACAGCCATAAAAAGGGCGTGGCTAATGCAATTTATTGCGGCAACTGTCAGGAATTGTCGCCGTGCTGTGTCGCTGTGACTGGGAAAACGCTGTTTGCCGGCAACCGACAATTTCCTCATGCCACAGCAGCAGCAATATTAACAACAATAACAACAACAACAGCGGCAAACGAAAGTTAAGCATTGCAGTTTTTAATCGCTGTTTCGCTTTCTGAGCCCAGCACATGGACACGGACACGCAGATGCAATAAAATCAACAAAAACCGGCGTCAGCCAAAGATGCAGTCAGTCAGGCGGACGGGTTGCTTGACTGACTGTCAATAATTAAATTAAGACTAGCACAGCCGGCAATGGTGATGAGCAAATATCCAACGAGGTGTTGAATGCCACAAAGCGAATGCGAATCGTCGAGGCTAATTAACCGGCGTGAAAACACTAACAAATCGCAGCTGAAGATTCGCATTCAATTATCTGTATATAAATCTTACGAGCACTTAACATTACTCAAACATTTCACAATTTTATGACTTGTATTTTTAATTTATTACAACAAGTTTTCCTATCTTAGTGAATGTAATTTAAACATTTAACTAAAGTTCAAATGAGTCTAAAATTAGGATGCAGTAATATTATTTATATTTGCAACTTTTATTAGTTTTTTCAATTCATGCAAAAAAAGTTGTAAGCAAATGTATAAGCTTTTCAATTAATTTTCAATTTTACATTTAAAATATATATATTGTAATAAATCATGAAGTCCAGCGACCGTTACTTTTATAAGTTAAAACTTGCACTGTAACTATTGCTTTCAAATTTTTATTTTAAAAGTTACAAAGTAACATATATTTTAAAATTTTTCAATAAAAATATTAGAATGAGAAATAACACTATAATTATTTAATTTTTTTAATAAAAATATTTATTCCCTTCCAAAACTAGCTAATATATAACTAATAATATATGGCTAATATTTATTATTCAAAAGCTGAACTATTTAAAAATACTTCAACTTTCTTATATACTGGAGAGGCAAGTGAGAATGACTTTTTCCACTGAGGTGCTAACAAAACGAGAGCTGGTTTAACCTAGCAAAACTGCAGAAGTTTGTTAACAATGAAATGAAAAATTATAAATACATGCTAAGATTTATGCACAATTAACTCTCACTAATTTGGTACAATTTTACATCAATTTCACAGCGCACGAACTCTAAGAGATGGCAACGACATCAAAAACGACAGCGGCAACAGGGCGTATGAGTGTTTTAGCATTAATTTCATTTGTGCTTCTCTGCCTGGGCGTGGCAGACGCCAGTAATGAGCATGGCAGCGGCAGCATCAGCAGCGTCACTGGAAAGCCTTCACTGCTGCGAACTGAACTGCGTTTTGGACGCAATCTGGATCCGTCCAAGGTGCGTGTGGTGAGTGTCAAGGGCAGCCAAGGCGATGATGTGGAGATTCTGGTGGGCAAAAACAGTCGCAAGGCACGCGCCGAGGAGGCAGCTGGTTCATTCTTTGTGCGCAGCTCGGATGTGAAGCGACCAGTGATCCAGGCCAAGAGCACCGGGCGGCAGCTGAGCTTTGAGCATACGCCGGCGCTGCTGAAGCAAATCGAGCTGGCCCAGCAGCAGCAGGATTATCGCCAACGCAGGGCAGAGGCAGAGCAACGTCAGGCCAAGTTCATACAGCTGCAGTTGGCCAAGGCACAGAGCAAGGTGTTGGAGCAGCAGGCATTGGACATCGGCTCACGACGTGGACGACAGCTGGGGGAAGGAGCTGCCTGGCAGCCAGTCTATTTCCCCGGCCAGTCAACAGCACGGAACAACAACAACAACAACAACAACTTCTCCTTTGCCATGGATCGCCAGTGGCAACCCTACTCCTACGCTAGCTCCGTGGAATCACAGCCTCGTGTACTGCGTCAGGCGCAGACTAATCCAATTGGTTACCCCGGTGACATGCAGTATGCTGCCTCCGAGCCGATGGAGTACTTCAACCGAGATACACGTGCCTATCCGCGCAATGGTGCTGGAAACAGATCCCGTCCGCCCCAGAATCTGATCACCAAACACAACTACAACTCTCTGCCACAGAAGTCGAAATTTGTGACATACATGCCACACTCTGTGGTGGTGACTGCCAGTGCTGGAGTTGTCACACCCTCGGCCACGCCCACACGTCGCCCAGTTCAGGCCAATCCACATCGCAATCCCATTGGCCAGAGCACGCACAGCGTTGTCGACGGTCCAGCGGTGACTCTGATCGAGGGAGTTCGTGTGCCCGACAATGCCGAGGACAAGGTGAAGACCTGGCGCAATGCGAGGGTGCTCAACAATCAGCTGGTGCCATATCCCGACGGTTACACGCCGCCCCGTGTCCAGATGCCCAGCTTCGACAGATAGACGAGATTGAACTCTATCCATTCCACGCATACTTATACTATATCTATATCTACTATATTTATTGTTTTGTTTAATTGTTAAGTTATTTATACCTATGTAAATGTTGCACTAAAACTTTACGTCATGAACTCGTTGACCGTCCAGATATTAAAGTAGGATTTGCGCCAGAGGCGAATACATGAACTGGTCTCCACCACCGCATGGATGACATGTACGGGCGTCGTCTGCATATACCCGTTCTCGGACAGCTTATAGCGATAGGGTAGCTGCAGTTCCACATAGACAAAGACCGCGGGATGTTTTACTTCGATCGTTAAGCTGACGCTATTCCGTGTTCCAATGTTGGTCTGGTGGCAGGTTTTCGACGTAATCTCAAACTATATAGGAAAGAGACTTAAGTTATTGGTTTAAGTATATGAGATTGGGTTAACCCACCTCCAGCTGCGGATCTGTGATGCCCACAGCAGCTGCAATGTTGCTGGGGAAGAAGTAGGTGCGTGAAATTAATTCCTCTTTGCGTCGCAGCTGATACTCCACGTAGGCATTTCGCTCATTGAACTCGCCTTTGAGCAAATCCTTCAATTGAATCACCTTGTCATACTGCACCCCATTGGGTCGCAGGGTAGAAGCCCAGGTGCGAGACTCTCGAGGCAACAATTGCGACCACAGATGAATGTGTTCAACGACATTTAGATCATCAGTGTTGATGTTTGGCTCATCGCAAATCAAGGAAATATTTAGCGATCCCGTGGGCTTATCATAAAGAGCTACAATTACAGTGGGAGCCAGAAAGTCACGTGCCCAGTAATGCAAGAGCTTAAATAGAAAACGAGTTCAATTTTGAGAAAGGATTAAGCAATTGCTGAGCTACCTTCCAGTTGCCATAGACATCAATGCCGGACCAGGAGGGTGCCACCCAAACATCGTTGAGTTGCCAGTAGAGAGCACCCATGGTATTATGATTCGTATCCCGGAGACTGCGATACAGTTCTGTCTCCACCTTGGTGGCCATGGCCTGGGATATCTGACTAAAGTAGATGAGGGCCTCTTCGTAATCCTCGTTCTCGGGCAACGGCAGCGGCAAATGACGATGCACCTGGGTGGTAATGGGTAACATGGCAAGCGGATGATGCTGTCGATGGGAAATTAGTTCTGACAGCTTGTCGTCTTCGTTCAAAACACGATCCCAAGCCTTTGAGCCCGGCAGGGATTGAAAGCCGTACTCGCTGGTAAATCGTGGACGTGGATAAATTCCTGGATCCCAAGCGTCCTTCATGTAATCATAGAAATGTACTAAAAGCAACAAAGAATCTGAGTTCGAAGTATTGTTAAGGGTATTCTTAGTATTACCATCGCCATTGTGATTATCCTGTGGATTCTCTGATATGTAGTTATCCTTCTCGCTAGCCTTGCCATTTGAAGGCGAAGAAACCAACGGTGAAGGTCTCGAACTGTGCGACACAATCTTCAGCTCGTGCAGAATGCTGCCCAGGTAAAGTTCCCGGTACTCTTCCTTGAACCGATCCAGCTGGGTGATTGTCTGATACCAGTCCTGTACCAGCGCAACTTCGTTCTCATTGTTGCCCACAAAAATGGCTACACTTGGATGATGAGACAATCGCTTGGCATTCTGTCGCACTTCCTCGCGGACTGAGGATAGAAAGTCCGGGGTCACTGGGTACATGGCGCAGGCGAACATCATGTCCTGCCAAATGAGTATCCCTAGTCTATCAGCCAGATCGTAAAAGTAATCCGACTCATATACTCCGCCACCCCAAACACGCAGCATATTCATATGCGCTTCCTTAGCTGATTCCAGGAGATAGGCAACTGCAAAAAGATATTCATATAATAGATTAATGGGATGTTCTAACATAATTGGCATAAAATAATTTGCAAAGACTTCTTAAAACAATAGCTTTCTGGTTTTTTTTAAATAATTTAAATTAAATATTTGGGACAACAATAAAATATTGCTATCATATCTAATCATATAATATGATCTAAACTAAATCAATATTCTTGAAACATTTATATTGAACAGAAAATCGAGAAAGTCGAGCAAATCTTTAAAGTGTAACTTTTAAAACGGTTAATTTATGTATTAAATCAGTATTATCGTGTTTTGAGCAATTGGTCACACTTAATAACTACTATGAAAAAAAGGTATTCAGTAGTAGCAAAGATAAGAAATATAAATATTTTGCAAGTGCAGCAAACCGGAAAAACCGGATCATATCTAATATATTGATACAATAAAGGGTAAACAATATGAATTAAAAATTAAATTGAGTGATTGATTGATCTTTATAATTGATTCAATATTAAGAGTTTACTTAACATATGTATATAAAATTTGTAAGTTGTACTTACTTTGATTTGAAGTCTGATTCTCTGGAAGTATATTGGATGGTATATAGTTGCTGCCCTTCATAAATATCTCAATTCCGTTGACTCGAAATAGAAAAGTGTTCCCCTGTCCATCCGGAGCGGGACGCTCAATAAGCTCCAGAGTACGAAAGCCGACGCGTATAGACTTCTGTGATTTGGTTTTGGAACGCACCTTGGGTCCATCGTTGCCCAGCCAGGCGTTTAGTGTAAAATGCAGTGGATAGAGCTTCTGATCGCCATAGCCATTGGGCCACCAGGGTACGACATCCGCCTACGAATCAAGGAGTTGCACTTGACACAGTTGCTGAGCAATGAGCTCAATTGCCACAAGCGGACAATTAGCGGGCGGTACTCACAATTGGCACAGCCTGATCGAACACAATTACCGGCGACAAGTAGCTAATGGGCTGTGTGCTGTATGTGTCTATAACCACCGGCTGCTCCAGTAGCTCGCTGCAGTCAATCAATGATCAAATAGAGCTTAATAAAGTGCAACAAGTCAAGGTCTACTCACACGGCATAGAAGATCAGTTGAGCGTAAAAGCTCTCTTTGCCCGCCACATCCAAGTAGCAAGTGATGTGCATGTTCCAGTGCGTCTCGTTCCGACTAACATCGACATCCACGTCCCGCAGCAAAGCCACCTCGTACATTTCCAGCTGTACGCTCTTCCAGATACCCATCGATGGAGCTGCCGGTCCCCAGTCCCAGGCAAAGCTAGCCTGCATCTTTCGCAACATATTCATATGGCACTCGCCATGATAACGTGCTGGAGGACATGCTGGTGGCACACTGACGCTTTGATTTCTCAAAACCTCAGCCTTGGCCAATGCCGACCACACTGGTGATGTTATCTCCACCTCCAGCAAATTCTCGTCCTGCAGAATTTTGGTCACATCGTACGAGTAGCGCACAAACATATTGTCCGTCCGTCCCAGCAGCTGATGATTCAATCGAATCTCAGCTATTGTGTCGATGCCATGGAAGGTCAGCGTAAAGCTTCGCACTTGCTTAAAATGATCCACATCGACTGCTCCAGAGATGTGTGAGATATTTTTAGACTTACAGATATTTAAAATAAATTCAACTTACACGGAAAACTATTGGTGTATGTCCAATTGTCGTAGGCCAACCAACGGAGATTCACATCATTGTAGGATTCCAGCAGCTGGCCGGGATAGAAGGCACTGTAAATGCCCGAGGGCAGTGTCTGTTTGGCAACGGTCAAGGCTGCAAATTATTTTAGTTTCGGTTAGCAAATATTATCAATTAAAGACAAATTACGACGCGATAAGCGCAATTCGCTTAAGAATCATTAACTACTGATTATGATCAGTAATGGACAATTGAACTCTTTATTTACGATCGATTTTTGTGATGGATTAGACAACTGTTGGCGACAAATCGCCTTCTAATTATTAGTACTTAACACTTACAGCCATTCTGATTAGATATACTCCAGTTGCTGCCCAGTTCGATGACTTCGACGGCGTCACCTTTGACCCCCGACATGACAAATACGCACATCACTATTATAAGTCGAAGGCAGGTGCAGTTGACGCCTCTTACTCCATTAACTTTACGACTCATTATTTTAGCAAACTGTTTTTCAAATGTCATAAATTATTGCAAACTTCTTGAAGCTTGAAGCTGCCGCAGGTATTTGATAAACAATAGCACAAAACACTTATGTATATGTATGTGAATATGATCTATACGCATAAACAGTTCCCGTCGCGTTCATCAACTCGTATAAGAGCGCGGCATTTTATGCCGTTGGCTCCCAAATTGCGAATGAATCTAAATGCGACTGACGCCGGGAATAGCAGCTTGTGTACTGACGACGAGAGCTAAACGTTCGACAATTGTCGGCTATCAACGAGAGTGAAAATACTAAAGAAAGAGAGCTACAGAGTGAGAGAGAGAATGATTGTTATCAGCGAGCGCGCTCTTGAAAACATCAGCTGTTCCACTGAGAATCAACGCTATCTATAGCCAGAGGCGTGCATTGAAAAGTTGAGCAACTTTAATGGGTAAATTAAGAAATCTGATTTCTAATCATATAAATACATATATATGCATATATATGCATGTATATGTATATTTATTAACTTAATGAGGTTAACTTATAAATATACTGTGATCTATTTTCATGCAAATTTATTTAATTATAATGATTAAATTTATAAGTGTTATGACATAAATACTTTTGATTTTATTTAAATATTTAGAAAAGCAATACAACGGTATTTTAAATGGATATACTTGAATAGAGAGAAAAGAAAATTATATTTATTAAGAACTGGCGGATATTTCTGAACATAAAAAGATGGTTCATTTAAATTTTAAAATTGCAATGTGAAGGAAGGTTTGTTAGGAAAATTCAGGAATCAGCATATCCTATCATTCATTATACTAGACATTCTTTATAATACTTATACCATATACTGATTCATGGTCTTCACAACAATATGCTCAGGTTTAAGCTCTATGCATTCTGAATCAGTGTCAATCTCCAAGTGCACATTCTGCCGCGGCATCGTCTGTGTGAATCCATTCATTGAGAATGTGTGCCGAAATTCCGAATAGTTCTGATGAGCCAGCTCCAAGTAAACAAATAAAGCCGGATATTTAACAGTTATACGCAAGCTGAAGCTATTAATATAAGGCTTGGCAGTACCACAATTACTTCTCTGCACCTCAAGCTATGAAGAAAGAGATCAAATTTATTAGCCAGTTAATTTTAAAATTTATTTAAGGAACTTACCTGTAGTTCAGGATTTTTAATGCCAACAATATTCTTAATGGGAACAGGATAAAAATAATTTTGTGCCACAATCCGTTCTTGCTTATCCTTCAGTAGTATTTCCAAGAAGATTTCCGACCTGGTAGCCTTTTCGTACAACACCGATTCCAGAGGTATGTTCAGCTTATCAATTGCATTTGAGCCCTATGAATAATAGTATGTAGTATAAAATATCACAAAAAAACTGTATTTTATATTGAAAGTCTTACCAGGCCTATAGCTCTAGCGATGGCCGTTTTGGGATATATATCATTCCAGAGGAATGTGTTGATGAAAAGATTGTACTGTGTATCACGATCCTCCATATAGTCCTCTCTCGTTATGGTTATATTAATGTGATTACTGATCTCATGATATGTCGCTATGATACTGAGAGATGCTAGAAATTCCTTTGCCCACAAATAGACCAGTTTGTAGTTGCCATAAAAATCAATGCAGGACCATGTTGGCGCTATCCAGACGTCATTCAACTGCCAGATGAGGGCACCCATAGTCGAGTAATTATCACGTCTGCTGCGAAACAATTCAACTGCCTTTTTGGTGGACATGGCTTGGGACACCTGACTGAAGTAGATGAATTCATCAATGTTATCCTCCCAGTTCTGCAGTTTAAACGGCAGATCGTAGGCAATTTGCCGTAACAGGGGAATAAATCCTTTTGGATGATGTTGACGTTGTCGAATAAGAGCTGCCAGGCTTTCCTCACTGGCATTGTGGCCAAGCACTCTCAGCCAGGACGATCGTATGGGCAGACTGATAAATCCAATTTCTGACACAAAACGAGCCTCTGGATATGTAGTCTGTGTGGGGCTGTCATCCTCATAGAAATGGACTAAAAAGAAAAATTATTGTTTATCAATTTTAATTATATCATTTATTTAACTGAGCTTACCATCGCCACAATGCGGACTCTGGGGATCCTTGGCTAGCTCCTTGCCAGACTCTGCAATGCCCATTGAGGGCGTGGAAATCATAGGTCCAGGGCGGGGCTTAAAATCATTTCGCGATATAATGTTCAGTTCCGGAGACAGAATACCCATAAAGAGCAGTTTATATTCATCTTCTAGACGTTTCGCTTCGCTGCCAAAATCCGAACGATTCTTGACCAAATACAATTCAATCTCATTGTTGGTCACAATCATGGCCAAGCTGGCATGATGGGAGATTCGTTGGGCATTCTGTGCCGCCTCTACACGCATGGAGACGATTAGGTCGTCGGTAACGGGATAAGTGGCCTTGGTAAAGGCCATGTCCTGCCAGACCAATAGGCCATAGCTGTCGGCTAGGCTGTAAAAAGTATCCGACTCATAAAGGCCACCGCCCCAGACGCGAATCATGTTCATATTGGCCTCCTGAGCCGACTTCAACAAATGCTGCACTATTCATGAGAAGATTTAATGGTTAAAATTAAATTAAAAAACGATTGGTTAGTTACTAACACGTTTCCGAATCCGCTGACAGCTCTGGTAAGGTGTGAGCCGGCACATAGTTGACACCCTTCATAAATATGGGATGACCGTTGACTCGAAAATAAAAGGTGCGACCACGTTCTGGAATCCAACAAAAGATAAGATATATCATCGACAGTTCATTCATTTCTTACCATCCTCATCCTCGACCAACTCAATGGTGCGAAAGCCAATATTCAAAAGCTTTTGTGAATCTGTGCGTGAACTCAAACTGGGTCCATCTTCGCTGCGATAAGTCTTCAGATTAAAAGACACGGGATATAGCTTCTGTGCTCCATAGCCATTGGGCCACCAGAGTTTGACTTTCTCCTAAACACATTCAATGATCAGCAAAGTATATTAATCGAAATTAAGCTACCTACTTTGGGTATGTGGATTTGGAATTCCAAATTGGACGATGCATAACTCAGCTTTTGTTGCTTCAAGATAAACGGTTCCTCAAATAAGTCGCTAAAAAAATAGTAAGATTTAGTAAGAAAGAGCTGATCAACTAACTTCCCAGCTAACCTGGAATAAACCACAAGCTGTACATAGAAGCTTTCCGAGTCAGGAGTGCTGATGAAGGCACGACAATCCATTGTCCAGTGGGTATCATTTCGCTTAAGAGCCACATCCACTTCCCGCAGAAATGCAACCGTATAATACTCGATAGTGACGGGTTTCCATAAGCCGGAGGAGAGTGCTGCAGGATTCCAATCACCACCAAAGCTCATCTGCATCTTGCGCAACATATTGCCATGACATTCGACATCTCCACGCGATTGGGGACAACTTGGCGGAGCACCATTGCCCTTCTCCTCCAGCTGCTTTGCTCGTGCATTGGCCTCCATCAGCGGGGAGAATATTTCGACCTCTAGTTGATTGTGCTTGGGACTCACCTGCAGCAGATGACCCACAACATAGGAGTAGCGAACGAACATGTTTTCCGTCTCCCCCAGAAGATTTCCATTCAACCAAATCTTGGCTACTGTATCAATGCCATGAAACGTCAGGTTCACCAGACTATCGTGACCCAATTCATCGGCTGAAAAGGATTAACAGGATAAGTAGGAGTTTAAAATGTTGGCTAACATTTGTGCTGACCCATATCGAAGCTTGTGCTATAGATCCAGGTCTTGTTTGCAATCCAGCGAAGGTCGACATCATTGCCCGGACCGAGAAGATCTCCACAGATCTTTTTGGATGCAAGTGCCGTGTATACTCCAGAGGGAATCTTTGCCACGTCAATTGGCTTTTCTGTAATGACTTAGAATCTACTATGTTAACACTTTCAAATCACAGGCGTTGCAGTTAACGGCATTTACAACCAATTAATTGCTACAAATACCGATAACCGTGGATCGAAGTCGACGTCAGTTTTGTTATCTTATCACAAAATACTCTATAAATGTCTGGGGAGGTCGGGGAAACTGTGCAAAACTTGATTATTTGGCAATGAATCAAATTAATCTCATATTATGTGTATTCGTCATGCTCATCAGACTCTGGAATTTACTTACGAGAGTCACTGTCCCGCAAGGACCATTTGGTCAATTCAATCACCTGGACTTTTTTTGCTTGCAAAAGTTGTACAGTGATTAAAAATATAACAGAAAAATTAATAATTTTTAACATTTTTCCCTTTGTTTGCAGCCAATTGACATTTTTATTAGATACGATACGAGTGCGTTTTGTTTTGTTATTGTTAAAATCTTATCATTTGTTTCGTTCCTAACTCGTTTTTATTTTCAGCAATTATTTTCACACACGTTTTGGGTTCGGAACCACATTAATAACTGAACGATTGACGCTTTCTACCAACTGTCCGACCCACTTATGAACTTATCAGCCCCAATTGGCTGTGGTGAAATAATCTCATAGTGAATAACTGTGCTATAACACTATACAACAATTTAACCAAGTCGTTGACTACGGAAATATAAGAAAATGTGGTGAATATTATTCACTCTCAAGATGATCATGTATTTCATCTTATCTTATAAATGAAGAATATGAAAGCAATCATTTTTCTAGTACATATTAATGATAGTTAATCCACAGTCAAATGATTTATCCTTTTTTTAACCTTATCTAAACGAAATTAGAACTCGTTAAGTTTAACCACCTGTTACCTTAACATGAAGATGAGAAAATCAATAAATATAAATTGTTCGTTTAATCACATTTAGAAAATTATACAGCGAATATTTCTTACATAGACGTAGCTCGTATTAATATAAAAAGTTTAACAGATATTTTGTCGCACAGTTATTTGTAAGTTAATTATATGTTTTTTTTTTTTACAATTGAATTACATAAGTATTGGTTTAAGCAGTTTATGAATTAGTCCGGGTCAAACAATTCTGGCACTTAAATAAATTTTAACCGTTAATATTGGCATTTTATTTGTTAGTCCCAGGATCTCTTTTCAATTTGCATTGCTAACTAAAACTACATAATCACACAGGCAATTCCACACCGGTCATACACCCACCCACTCTATCACACACACACATACATAAACACATACAAATACATATACAGACTTAAGTATTTAGATCGATTCTAAAGCTGCCACATGGGATGAATAAATATTGCCAAGATCATTAGACCCAGTGCGAACAGTGGTAAATGGCTGTGGGCGTGGCATCCACCGCCCATTGCTGCACGGTATTCATCCTCTGGCAGATATTCACGAATATGTCGTGTTTTATTCATCATCCAATAGAAGGCCTTCATATTGCCAAGTTTCTTGAGTTCATCACCAACTTCTTTCCGTATCTTGGCATTGTATTTATTAAGCATACGCTTCTCATCGGAACTCAGCATGGAGCCATCGATGAGCTTGGGTTCATAGGGCACCAAGGTGACAGCTTGGAATGCCAGAAAGTGTTCTCCACTCGTTGTTGTTCGACCGCTGTCCAACACTTCCAGCACATTTTTGATGCGCACTCCAAAATCATCTCGTTTATAGAAACCGGATTCTGAAATAAAAATAAATTCATGTATCTAAAAAATAAATCCTATTTTATTCACTCACCGCTAGAAAAGAAGTAGCCTTGTTTAAAGTGATAGGTGCTGTTCTGGCCGTAGGACACTGAGATTGGAGCTGTTAATAGAAACATAAATTATTGTGAATTAAATGAAATGCTTTTTATCACTTTAAGCAAGGCTGCAAACCGGTTCTGAACCGAACCTCGCTGAACCGGTTCGGTTCGGGCTTTTAAGCAATCCGAGCCGGATCATGAGTCGAACATTTGATGTTGCATACTCCGTGAACCCAAACCTGAAACAAACCCATTTCTTAAATAAAAGGTTCGGTTCGAAAAAAAAAAATAATTACATTCGTTTTATTAGTGATGTAAGCATACATCGAAATATCAACAACTCGATTTTCGTGAAAGCGACGATATTTCGAGTTGATTGAATCGATTTCCATGTAAACATCGACAACTCACTGGAGTTTGTTCATTGTAGCTCATTTGCAGAACTAAATGATTTTCATGCGAAACTTTTCTTGGAATTTAGTACTTATCGAGAAGTGAAGTGAATTCAATAGCGCGGAAACAAAACAAGTTCACCTAAATTGTATTATATCATAAAAAATCATAAAAATAATTGGTCATCTTAAGACTAATTTAGACTATTATATTTTATTTTTTTTTAAGTGTACTTCGATATAAAAATCAAGAAAAATTATACAAAACAAATTATTTTTTTTTGCACATAGGTTCGAACCCAAACCTTGGGCTTAGGAGGTATATAAACCGTTTTGTGAACCCAACCTAAGTCTTGCTGAAGGTTTTGAACCATCGAACCGAACCTTAACCAAAATTTTGGTGGTTTGCAGCCTTGATTTTAAGTACTTACGCTCCTCAACAGATCCGTAGGCACCAATGCCATGGCCAGTTTCCTGTGGATAATCGGTCATCTCATGCCAAACTTTGGCCCTCACCACGCTGTCCACACCGGAGGGCTTCACGGATGCGGGAAATATTAGATTGGAAATATGTAGGATACCTGCCAGTACCGCCGTATAAGCCCGCTTCATATCGCGTGTAGGTTCGCCAAAGATATAAGTGCGTGACACATCTGTGGTGCCTTCCAAATACTGTCCACCAGACTCGATGACCAGCAGACTCTGATCGGAGACCTCAATGTTGGTCACATTACTGGATATGTAGTAGGGCAGGGCGGAGTGTTCCCCATAGGCCACAACTGTACGCAGGGACAAGCCCTTGGAGTTGCTCTGCGACAGTCTCATTAGCTCGACCTCGTACTTAATCTTCTCCTCCGTCCATTGCTCAGTAAAGAATCTCGTCTCTAGATTGCACATGGCTTCACAAATAGCAGCTCCATCTCGTACATGTGCCTTTCGCATGCCCTCCTGCTCATAGGAGTTCTTCTGGGCACGCATAAAGATGATGGGCGAGATGTGCTCTACAAGGACATTGGGCGGCACAGCCGTATAAATGGCCTCCGAGGCACCCGGCTCTTGGACACAAGGCGCCGGTACAAGTACACGCTTCCATATTTGCAAATTAGTTCTTATATCACTCCAGATTTCGTGATACTTTCTAATCCTGCAGTGATTAAAGATTGAGATCGTGTGTTAATTAGCCTGCAAATCTTCAAGGAAAAGAAGGTTCTATTCGATCGGCTCGATCAAATAAATACAGTTTATTACAAGCAAAAACTAGACGGAAAGGCAATAGTCGAGATCCCGAATACATACTTTTAGGAGCTTGAATTGCTTTATAAATTTAATCAGCTATTTCTGCCGTTCTGTTTTGCCGATCATGCTGCGATTAACTAGGATGATAGACAATAGTAATAGATAACGATTAACGGGGCCGCAAGTGGGCGTGGCAGAAATTTGAAACCAACTTGATCTGCATGGGGTTCATAAAAGTCTGTGTGCCAAATTTGGTTGCTCTATCTCTTATAGTCTCTGAGATCCCTATGTTCATACAGACGGACAGACGGACAGACAGACGTTGAAAAAGAATATATATATTATTATTTTTTAAGTAACCGGTATAAAAATATTATTATTTAATTGCTTGCCATTTATCTTTGATTAATTTAAGTTGCAAAATGCTTACTTGACACAGTTTTCATGGAAGCAATCCGTGCGCAGATGCATATCAATGTTGGTGGTCATTTTGGCCTCATCCACGTAGAAAGAGACGTTTACGTGGCTGACAATCACAAAGGACTACAAAGTAAACCAAGAAAACAGAGTTATTCATGCTTAATGCAGTTTCCACTTGCACTTACCTTTACTACAGGCGTATAGGGAATGTCTGTGCCGCGAATGTTCAGCAGGTAGGCAATCTCTGTTAGAGAGGTAACCACCATGGCATCGCATCCCAAATGGTTAAGTCGACCACGCAGCTCCCGCACTTTGTCCTCCCATTTTTCGCCAGCAAATTCAGTATGTTGTACTTCAATGACATGATGTTTGGGCGGTTCTGGACGATCTGGATCCCAAATCATATCGACCAGATTGCTATTGACTCTGACCAGCGTTAGAAACTTGGCAGCCAGTTCACGTTCCCAAGTAAGCCAGAGATGATGAGGAACCAGTTGTGGATCTACTCCAACACGTTTTTTCATATGCAGTTGACTTCCCAGCCAGTCTGCAATGCTCACATTGCCATCGGTTAGAAAGATCTCCCAGTCACAGTCCAATTCCCCATCCGCCTGTCGGGCAAATCTATTATCTAGCCAAATGGCGGCGCCCTTCTGTGTGATGGCGGCAAATGCCCGATTGCCCGAATAGCCGCTGAGATAATGCAGACGCTGATCGCGTGCCGCCACCTCCTGATTCAGATGCTCATCGGTGGAGGGCAGTATGTAGCCAAAGATTTGTGGCCCCTCCACTGTGGCGCGAATCAACATCTGTTCACGTATTGCCAGCAAGCGATTTCGATATTCGCTTGTGGGTTGCATCTGCAAAATATAAAATACAAGAATTCATTAAAAAAAAAAAAAAAAGGGAAAAATGAATTCCTTAGATGGAACTCAGTTGGTGGACTATACGCACCGGTTTGCCCTTGCGGTATTGGCAAATCTCGCGATGATAACCACTGGGCGTCTCTGCGGCGACCAAGCACGAAACTACAAAGAAAAAAACACATACAAAATTGTGTTAAATTCATAAAATATGTGTGTTGATAAATAAGTTCATAATTGTTGTCATTTGTTTGAAATTATTTTGCATATATCTTAATGGGCCGACGAGATGAACTATTAATATTTTATATTTAATAATATTAAAAATAGCAACAAGTGCGTCACGATATTCATAAATAGTACAAACATAATTTCCACGATCGCTAAACGGCAGTGTGACTCCTTGTGGAATTATTTTTGGCCAAAAAGAAATGTCAAGCCAGCCGCAGTGCGTTTAATGTGGCATAAAATATCATTTGGGTCCACCTGCTTCACATTTGAATCACATTTGCGGCAGCCACACACTGCGTATGCGTAATGTACACAGTAAGATACACAGTGTGTGGGCTAAAGCAACAGTTGACCAGCCTACAACTGAGACTGAGACTGAGATTTCCGTTGTGACAAGTGAATGACGGCCATTTCATTGCCAAATTGTTGGCCAAATGCTGACGCGCGATTTGTCAAATGAAATAAGAATTCTCAGCGAATTTTGTGTACTTGTATGCAAAGCATACTTATGTGTCGCATCTATAATGGATTGATTTATAGCCATGTAGCGTAGACATGCTGGACCTCATTTGCTATTATTAAACTCGGGCCAGGAGGCATAACAACTTGGCCATAAACTTTGCTATTCGCATTAACACATTGCGGAATACTGTTGAAAACGGTTTACGTGTATTCACTTCCACATTTCTCTTGAATTTTTGCAACTTTGAAATTTGACAAGTGTGTGAATGTCTCGTTGTTAGCCAGAATTTGTTATATTTTGATTTAATTTTCTTGTTAATAGGCACATACTCATATGCTCCAAATTAGTTTGTTGCGATTGAAAAGAAATATGTGAAAAAATATAAATAAAATGATCATGAAACTGTCTTGGTCATGTTCTGCGTTTCGACTTGTATAAATAGAAATTATGCTCAAATCCTCGGCTGTCTATTTTGACTGACGCACTCTTTGTAAAACATGGAATGTTTGGTCAAAATTGAAGGTCGTTGCTGTTGAATGAAGTCGTTACATTCAAGTTTACCGCTGGCCATGTGCAAAAAACTATTTACCTTCAACAAAGGGTCATAGTTCTGAACTAAACGATACCCTGTATATGGCAAATTAGATGTTATTTTGAGCAATACGGTGCTTATAGAAGAGCATGTCAAATGGAGGCGAATTTTGATGATTAATATATTATGCCAGAACTGTGTACCTGGCAAGAGTCTAGTACACAGATTACTGGCATAATATATATTCCATATGATCGAAAACGCCACCATTTGAATTATATATTAACACTGATCGGACTGTCGTAGTGAATTTTCCATTCTTCCTGTATATATTGCTAGTCTCCTTTCGCTCCCTTCATGCTGCGTTCGTCACTAGCGCGGACTTCCGTCCGCAGTTATATGAAAGTATAACAGGAGGACAGGGAAATAAAATATATATATTCTAAAGGCTTGAACATAACTTCGCTCTGAATGAAAACACCTATTTTAGTCACTCTCTTAATTTGTGCAGGGTATTGGAAATGGTCAGCAATAAAATACCGAAAATCGACGCAAAAGGCAATAAAATAAACTTAGTATATCTTTAGATATAGGATGAATACTCACCCAGTAAGATGCTTAGTGCCAGGCGGCAGATCCAAATCCAAATCCATTTGGATGTCGTCATTGTTGTTGTGGTTGTGGTTGTTGTTGTTGCTGTTGCTGTGGTTGTTTGTGCTTGCACTTAAAATTCCCAAATGCGAACACCATAAAACTAGTTGGGCACGTTGGAAAAATGTTTGTTCTGGGCTTTCCTGTGTTGCGAATTTGTTGTCGTAAACAAATCAAATGCAATTGCAATTAATGAACATGAACAAGTATGAGTACAAGTACTGTTAGCAAAATGTGCATGGGATCTTGACTGGATCTTTAATGGCAATTTGTCTATGAGATGCACTTTTTCCGGTTAATGACCGGAAAGTGTTATTGTTTTTGTGTTTTCGCTTTTATTTAAGTGCGAGTACTTAGTTCTTGTTGTAAATATTGTTGTTGTTGCTCTTGTGTTGCACCTAGTTGTGGGCGTGGCTATGTGGCAGACTGGTATACCATTCAATTAGTTGGGTGTTGGCCCTGTCGCTTTCTACTAATTGATATGCCAGTCGTTGAATTACCATAGCTACTTCTATTCCCTGAACGACAGGGCAGCCATAACTCATCCGTATATATGTATATATTGTACATGTGTATCTATATCTGCACAAATAATGCGTATGTCCGTGTGAAGAAATAACTATGATATCAGACAATTTTGGAATTTATAACTTCCGTTGTTTGGCGGTTTGTTCGTCTGCTTGCCATTTTAGAACGTTTCAATTTGTATTTTGGCAAATAGTTTTGGTATTTTTTTTTTGGTAGTTTTACGAAATATTTAATTGTTTTCTTAATTGATCATGCGTAAAGGCAGCCAACGTCCCAAAAAAAAACACGCTATTCATGCTGGAAATGAGCCAAGCTCTATGATTGCATATCAATTCGAATGTAGTGTAGTGTGGGTGTGAGTGTGAGTGTTAGTATGAGTGTATGGGTGTGGGTTTGTCTAGCTATTCATTCATTTGGAACTGAAATGGGCTTGCGTAAGTTCCATTTGCCATATAAAGCAGCTCAAAGGGAAGCGACGCGATCTGCCAATCAGAAATTGGCAAGCAAGTTGATTGATACTGACTGACGCTGATTGATGTTTATCAATTGCCACATCACATACATGTACGAGTACTGATCGTTTTAATGTCCATTGCGTGCTTGGCATTTGGTGATTAAATTGTTATAAATAATTAAAATTCTCAACCAATTTGATAGATTGTTAATTTGACAATTTTATAGGATTTATGGAAAAATTAGAAATAATAATATGTGTGTGTTTGGCATGCAAATTTCAAATGAAATGAAAGCAATTGAAATGAATTGAAAACAAGCAATTAAAATATTTTTAAATAGTTGATCTTATTGTTGTTTTATAATTGACATATCTTATACGCCTCCCAGCAACAACAACATCAATTGCTGTCCATAAAACAACAAATCCAGCAATTGCATTGAAGGCGAAATGCCAATGCTAAAATGCTATTAATTATAAATAAAACAAATGCAATATTTTGTGGGCGCATGCCACATACTCATAAGTATGAGTACTCACACTGACAATGTGAAAGGCAACTTTATAATTTATATATGGAGACGCCTCCGCTTGGCAATTATGAGCTTGACTTTGGCAACAAACCAAGACCTAAACAAGCTATCATGCCAGCACTTAGATGACATATATATATATATATATATATATATGTATACAAACGAGTAAATAGTACAGATATATGTATGTATAATTATGTGGCATGAGTTATTGCTCAAGTAAATGCTAAACAGTTGCCAACAGTTAACAACAATATACAAATTGCTATGATAAATGCGCTCATATTGCAACTCGAAACTCGACTGCCAACTCGGCTGGCCGTCTGCCCTTAAGTACACGAGTACGCTTCAAATATGCATTGCGGTTAGTTGGGTAAATATACAACAAGAATCAAAAGCCAAAACAACAACAATAACAACAACAACGACCGCAACACACCTGCACTACAAATAGGCCAAAAACAAGGGGAACAACAATTTATGGGCGGGCCTTTGTTTATGCAGACCAGGAAGAATCAAGAATTGTGGGGGGAGCAGAAGAAAGGAGGCTGCAAATGCGCTTGCTTGTTTGGCTCATTGTTTATCAAATGCATTTTGTTTCAAATCGTTTCAATTAAATTTCACTGCCGCGGCCGAGACCAAGAACACATACGTGACTCACTTAGTCAACACTGTGCCAAAAATTAAGCATATATCTATATATATATATATTTATTTAATTTTATACATTTCTTTAGCAGCAGGTTTGTAAATATAATTGAGAGTTTATCAACATAAATAAGCTATACCCTGTATATTTTGGGCTTTTATTAAAGATTTAACCTTTATTATTTGATTTTTAAAATTTTAAAACATTATAATATATTATATATTATATATTTTGAGCAGCATCTATTAAATGACTTGACAAAGATTAAATCAAATGATCTGACAAGTTAAATGCCGACAGGGTAATTTCAAGTCGATCACTTGATATATTAGATATTATACAGTTGTTATGCTTTATTTAATGCTTGTTTGTTATGCATAGAAACTGCCAAAATATATATTATATAGTGATCCAGCCATATTATATATCGTAAATAATTCAAGTATTATTATTAATTATTTGATTTATGATTTCTTTTGAAAAAGTCTTAAAATTCAAAAAGCACTGAAACAAATTCGTTTTTGCATTTGCTTCATTTATCTTTTGGCACTTTTTAATATTTTCATTTTCAGCTTTAATATTTATACGAGTTTTTCAATAAATTGTAATTTCTTTTCAAATGCATCTTTAAGCACAAACAGATTTCATGCAAGAACGACAAAATAATTAAAAAAATCTTAATGTCGCGTTGCACATTGCATTAACGAGCGCGACGTTGATGCTTAACTACTCTATATTTTGTGTGGCATATTACGTATACGACGCGTATGTCACACAGCTGTTTAAAATAGCAGCAACAATTCAACAGAATTCCGAATATTCTACCTTTTGTGGCTATTATAGAATATACACTCGCACGGAAGAGAAAGAGAGCTCTTAAGCAAATGCGAACCGTACGCGTGGAAAGCAACAAGCAAACTGAACATGCTTCATGTTCGCTATTTTCTGTGCTTCCAAATGTGAAAGATGAAAAAGCGCGCACACACACATACAGACAGACAGACAGAGACACACACACACATGCACACACACGCACGCATGCTTGCATACACTATTTAATTCGTTTCAAATAGAATTTATTTTGAACGCACTAAGCAGTGGGAGAGTAACAACAACAACAACAACACTGAGCGTGCGGCGCGTGAGCGGGAGCTTTGGCAAGCGGCAGACGCGCGTTAGACGAGCAAATGACAACGCCTCTGGCGTCGACGCTGCCGGGAAATGGGTTAAGAAATGAAATGTGAATGAAAAAGTAAAGGAAAAAAAATATAATACTCTCTTAAATGCAGCACAGTGGTTGCATTTTCCAGCTCAGCCCTTTTGTTGGTGCAACTTAATCTTGTCTATTATTATTATTTATACTTTATAAGTATGTAAGTTTTCTGTATGCGGTTTACATTTCACATTTTGCCCCAGACCACAATGTCGCGTCGTCTTTACTGCGTTACCAACTATTTTTTGAACAATTTTGCAATTGAAATCGACGGACTGAAACTGTGAAAATTATGCTGTCAATTGGTATTTTATTGCTTTTAAATTGATGATGATGTGGCATAGTACAGAAATCGAAAATGGATTTAAAAGCGATTTTATTAAATTTTGCTTTTTCTATTTTATTTGCTATTTCATTAATTTGTCCACTATGCGGGCGATTGCATAAGATCGCATAAACAAAAATCTAACAACAAGAAAAAAGACCAATCGAAAAAAAAATACAAAGCTGTTAATCTCAAAATGAGTTTGTTTATTTCATTTTGGTCACGATGCTGCTTGCCTTTTCATTTTGCTCATTAAGCTCATTTAGAAAAGAAGAACAACGCCAACAACAACAACGCCAACAATATCGACAACATCTTCAACTCAATCAAAGAGCAACATTGCCGCTCCTCTCATTGTGGTCTATACTTATTGAGGGAGGGAAAGTTCAATATGCGCCTATTTATTATGTTGCAAGTTAAGAACATAAAGTTGTTGCTCTTTAGCTTTCTCTCTCGCTCGGCCTCTCTTTTCTCTCTCTCGCTCTCAACGATCGTGCTCCCGTCATAATGAACTAATTTAAATACGCCTTTGATATGCCGCCTCGTCAAGCTTTTAATCCAATGCAATTAGTCGCACTAATGCCACAAGTTGCGTTGGTTGCCTATTGAAAGTGTCGGGAGCATTAAATCACTTCTGGTTGACCTTTGTGAGTTTTCGATTAGGCAGAAGTTGATTTTTTCTATGCACTCGTACAAATGCGACTTACTGCACCAAGTATTTTCAATTAAGTTATCTCTTGATAAATCGTACCACATTAAAAATTATCTTTGCAAACTGACAGGATCTCTTTAAGGATTAACTTAAAAAAGATTAGTTAATTTGAAAGTGACTTATCTATGACGTATGTTCCTGACTTATGACATTCAAATATTAACAACTAAACAACACATATTTATTATATATTGTAGTCCTTAAACCTTGAGCGGATTCAGCTTGTTGATTCAGTAAAATATAGTATTGGCATTGGTATTTGAAGAAGCCCTCCAGTAGGTAATGTCCGGTAAATCCTAAAATTAGTCAAAAAGTTTTTAAAATTACGAATACATATATAGTCTATTTTGATTTACACGGTCTGAATACAACTAAACTACAAAGCAACCAAAAACCAAACAAAATTCCATACGATTTTGGTTGGTTTTCGGTTGATTTACATTTCTGAAACACACCTGAATGATATCAATTTTTAAAAAATTAAATGATAAATGTAGTTCACTGGCAGTATAAGTTTGTGTAAAAGAAATTAAAAGTGTTGCATACTTTTAGGCTGTTGATGAAAATGGCTGCCATCTTGCAATATTTTTAGTTAAGTTTCCTCTATGTGAGGGGTGCTCCTATAACGGAGGGGATTTTGGTTGTCATTTCTGTATAAGTAAAATTTGGCTATATATTCATTACTTCTATATCACTTAATTATTACCGACTTTAATCTATTAGTTGAACTTCCAATATTTTTTGTTCCCCCAAATTTGGTAGTTATTTTCTTTTGTTAAAATAATATATTTTTAATAAAAATAAATGTCAATTAGTTTTTTCAATCGAAAATATTTATTCTGAGTTTTCATCAGATACGCAATAAATGTGTGCTTAAATCTAAATAAAATTCCTAAAGATAAATACATAATTTTTGTGTTTTCTTGAACAAAGATAGAAACTTATAGTATATAGTGCAGCTATAATTGAACAATATGGCAAATGGTTTTTTCTTGTATTTCTCTTTTTGTTTTGTCTTATATTTTCGCAGCTTTTTGTAGCTATGATGGGTCAGTCAGATATTTGGAGCCGGAAAATGTAACAACCAGTTGGAGGAGCTAGCTGAAGTCTTCGTTTGCTGCTTCACTTTAATAAATTCAATCTCAAAGTTAATAAATATTTACAGTGTACCAAAAGCAGTCAGATTGTGCGGTTTAGAGACATTCATCGGTTTCCTCGTTTCCCATGGCGATAATCACGGGTGTCGATAGATCCACGTCAAGCAGCTTCATTTGTGCATCCTCCTCGTCTAAATTATCCTTGCCCAGACGTTGTTCTTGCATTTCAATATCCAGAGTACCGTGCTGGCGTTGGAACGATAATACGAAAATAACCAATGAGGTGACAATGAATATAACCGCAGTTCCGGAGCACAGGGCAATGATCAGCGTGGAGCGGCCAGATGATGCCAATGATAGGTAGGCACTACGCTCGTCGGCCAGGTTACTGTCAAAGGTTTGGCCAGCATTGTGTGGTGGATACGAGACAAGGGGCGTGGCGGTACTATCCTCTGCCTTGGCCTTCGGCTCATCCCCGGTAAGCTCATCCGATTCCTCAGAGGAGTCTTTTTCCACTGACTCACTATCCGGTTGTTTCGTCTGTTGCTCAGATTCGTCGCTGTCCGAATCAGACTTGTCCACAACTTCAGGTTCTGCTGGAGCAGCAGTTGAGCTGGACTCTGAAATGTTTACCTCGCCTTCTACTGCAGTTGATTCCTCACTCACAGGCTTCGATTCAACTTCACCTTCAGCTTCAATTTCAGTTTCAGTTTTTTCTGGATCTGCATTCTGAGCAATGCTGGCTTCTGTGGGCGTCAGAGATTCGACAGGAGTTTCGGACGAGGCGGCAATAACAGGTTCATTCGACTCCACAGCCGCTTCCTCCACTGGGGCAACAACACCTACAGATGCCTCCGTTGGTTCTACATGCTCTGGTTCGGCACTGCTTGAAGCTATTGGTTGTACTTCCTTATCGATGGCATCGCTTTCAATGATGTTCTCCTCGATTTCATTGAGATGCGTTGATGGTTCCGTTGTACCTTTTGGTGTAATTTCAGTTTCTTTAAGCTGTGTTGCTGGGAAACTCTCTGGTTCTGTTCCTGTAACTGGCTTTGGTGCCTCCTCTTTATCTGCAACCTCTTCCACCACTTCAAGAGGAAGCAAATCTTCTACACCTTGTTTCTTCGTCACTTGATGTTTGGTTACTTCAAATGCGGGTTTTGGTAATTCCTCAGTCAAATGAACGTTTTCATGTTCGTGCTCTAAAGCAAGTCGATTCGTATTCGTTATTGGTTGCTCGGTAATCGCACGGTTCTCATCAAAAATAACTGAAGCCAGATCGCTGGTTAGACTTGGCAAGGGTGGATTGGGACTCTCTTGGTCCACTTGCTCGTTGAGAGTGGGCGACTTGTCAGTAGCTGTTTTTATATTAGAGTCATCCACGTGCACAACTGTGTCCGTTGGCTTCTCAGACTCCTTCTCCTTTTCTGGTTCTGTCTCCTTAGTTGATTTATCGTTGTTTACGTCTGCTTCAATTGGCTGCTCCGTCTTCTCTTCCGCCTCTGCCCCTTCTTCTGCCTCCACAGACAATTTATCGTTTTCTACAACTGCGTGGGTTGGTTTCACATCCTCCTCCTCGATCGCTGCCTCTGCATCCAGAGCTTTGGGCTCACGTACACCTTGAGCTGCATCGATAGAATTGACACTTGATTTAGCATTTATTCAGTTTAGCTTATGGCCAATGGAAACCTACCTGTATGCTCATCATGGCTGTTTGTTATTTTCTGTTCATGGTCAACCAACGATCCAGACGAGTCTGCCTCAATATCCAGTTCAACTATACTTTTCACCTCATTTCGTATACCCTGCTCAAGACCCTCTCCGGCCAGCGATGTAAAACTTGTGTCAATAAATTCATCCGCTATTTCGGCAGCGTCAGTTTTGACTGGTTCGATCTCCACAAGTGACGTGTTGACAGGCGCGACGGTTGATGGTGATGTTTTTGGTGAGTTGACTTCAATCGCTGGCTGCTGTGGTGGAATTTCTGTGGTGGCTTCCTCAAATGGCAGAATGGTTGTTGAATCGGCTAAATAACAATAGAAAAGCAAACAAATTATAAAAATCAAATGGTTTATAAATAGAAATTATTTTTGTTGAAAATAATAATAAATATTAAAAATAAAAGTTATATTATGATTATTATAAATTTAAATTCAAATTTAATTAGTATTTCATATTTTATTTTTATTACAAAATAATAATTATTTTTCTTCGTTTTTTATATAAAAATAAACATATACAGGCCTGTTCCGGTTTTCACTTTCGGCAAGATTTGTCGGAAGTGAAAATCTTTAACCTGTTTTTATATCAATCTAGAAATATTTTGAGTATTGAAATCGCTTTGAGTTGGTGAATTTTAGTCCAATAAAGTGATAAAATGTAAGTCTAAAATGCTTAGCCCAGATGTAACGTGAAAAATTACATTTTTTGAAATCCAATCAAATAGGAAATGAAAACCGGAACAGGCCTGATTATTTTTCTTTTAAAAACTTTAACCGTTCGGCTTAAATAACAATAAAAAAGCAAACAAATTATAAATATTAAATGGTTTTTAAATATAAGTTATGTTTGTTTAAAATAATAATAAATATTAAAAATAAGAGGTTTATTATGATTTTTATAAATGAAAATTTAATTATTATTTCATTTTATTAAATTTAAAATTAAGAGTTATTTATTTTTCTTTGCTTTTTTTATAAAAATCAACATATAATTTTAATTTTAAGAATTGTAACCGTTCGTGTCTCTGATTTCATCTTCATTCAGGGAAGCATTAAGAACATCAATCCATAAATTCAACTTTCTCTCTTGTCGTGATTGTGTATTCATTAGCAAATAATAATATACACGAAATGAAAAACCATTTAATACTTAGTATTAATAGCCGAGCAACTATATAGATAAACTGTCAATTTAAAGAAATAATTAACTAATATAACTGCCATCGCATACTCATCGAATGTTATTTTATGGCCACAACGACAGCCAAACCCATTCAGACGAACTTACATACATACTGTCATACATGTAGATATGTATCCGTATAGCCACTATCACCGTCATCATCAGCATACATTTTCTCACACATTCCCATTCACAAACTGTTTGGCTGACGCTCCCCCTTCCGTTCCCGATTGTGATCATAGATGAGACATGTCCATGTCGACGTCACGACCACAGCAACCCAAATTCTCGTCCAGAAAACCACCTCCGCCTCATAATTCAAAATGCGTCCAAGTGGTCGATGCAGTGATTAAAATTCCAAGCACACACATATGACAACAACAGCAACAACAACCACAAAGACAGCACATCGAGGAATCCCAAATTAGTAACACAATAAACAAACCAACGAGACCAGGCAGTCATCCAAAGTAGCTGCCTTATTTATGAGTCGATGGTTCCTTCCCTTTCTATAGATGCAACTGCATTCGTGGAACTTGAAAATTAGTTATCTTCTACCCCTCGAAAAGATATGCATCGGAGGTGGGCCCCATGACCATTTCTATGCCACATCTACTCAATCCCTTTGGGAATGCTTGCAACAAAAATAACAACAACAACAGAGGCAACAGCAGCAGCGACCAAGTGTCTAAATGTCTTAAAATGGGACAAAGCATGCGGCACAAACAAAAACAAAGACAAATCCAAATGAAATAGCATTTACAGAAAATAAAAGAAATCGATTTTCCTCTCAGTTTCGGGGCTGCTGCACCGCCCGCTGTTGTTCTTGTTGTTGTTGTTGTTGTTGCAGCGACTGCGGCCAAACCGGAGCAGTGTCATCTGCCAGTTCCAGTCTAGTCTCTATATATTTATACATCGAAGTATCTGTCTTGCTGTCTGTGCGAGTGTATGTGTTAGAAAATTATCTTTTTGGACGTATTGAAATGGCCTCATGTTGTGTGGCATGTTTTAAGGTGGTAAAACATTCGTACATACATATGTTTTCATCTTTGAATGTTTGAAATGTGAAATATAAAATGTTGCATGTTTCCCTTTGGCATCTTTCGCTATCTTTCATTATCTCTAGAGAATACTAAGGAAAAATGTATTCATGTCAAAAGTAGAAACTCTATTTCGCTTGAAGGAAATTAAATACTCATAAATACAGATTATTTGACATTTAAGAGATATTACTTTTTTTTTTGCTATTTTCATTCTTCAACATTAAATTGAATAGAATACAATAGACTTATTTATTAGTACTATTTTTAGTAGATGCGAAGTTAAATTTTCGTATTAAAAATTGACAATCTCTTACTACAAAGTATCTTTAATCTATAAAAACTTCGATGAACACACTTTAAATGCAAATTCATGTTAAAATTGCTTAAATTCTTATCAAATTATTTTCAATGAAAACTATTCACATGATTCTAGTGAAAATTGTAGCTATAAAAATGGGGAAACTCAAATGTGAATGAATTTCCAATGAAGAACTGCATATCAGCAAAGACTGAATGAATATACGAATACTCAATATCAGCATTTGCATATATGGTTTCCGCTTAGTTTGACATTTTCTTCTTCATTGATTAGCAGCGTGTCTTCCGGAAAGTTCCAAGAAACCCAGTCAAATTGAATGACAAACTGACGACAATGGGGCAATGGACGGGACCAACCCCAATTGACCGAACCGCTCCTGTTATCTGTCGTTTTATCTGAACAACTTGAACTCTGTGAGACCCCTCAATTGCGATGTTACTAAACATTATTGAACTTTCGCACGCTGCTTTGGCAGCGTATGGATTGCGGTTGCCAAGGGGCATTTATATGACACCCATGTGGATGGAGGTGGAGGATAAAAGATGGAAGATGGAAGATGGGTGTTGTTGCGGCTTTGGCGGCGCCTCTTCCGTAGCATAATTATGCCAACTGAGGGCAGTGTCTATTTTGAATTATGCCAACAAAGAGCCGAGGAAAATGCAATGCTGCAATGCTGCAATAGCAACAGCAACAGCAACAATAACAGCCACGATCACAGCAGCAACAGCAGCAACAGAGACAACAACAGCTTTGTAAGTGCAACAAGTTTATTACGACAACAATAATGATGACAACGAAGATGTAGTAGCTGCATCTTTCGATGTGGCATGCATGTTGGCGTGTCTACGTGATATGAGCAGTACTTACAAGGCAGTGCCAAGCACGAAGGCAACATCAGCAGCAACATCGCTGCCAGCAACAGCAGCGACGCATGCGCTGATCCCAAAGTCAGAGGCGATTGCGGCCTTCTCATGTTGTTCCTGTTGGACGAGTAGCATCTGCTGCTGGCGGCTGGAACAACTTTGCAGCTGCCCCATGCTGCATGTATCTCAGAAATTGCCATATTGAATGAGTGATTGATTGGCTTGGATGCTTCTTGTTTTTGCCGTTCGATAAAACTGGCCCGAAACCCGGCTAAAACGCACACAAACAAATTCACAGTCGCAGTCGCAGTCACAGTAAGCGGGAAAGAGATAGAGATTCACTTGCTGCTTGTGTTCTTTTCCACTTTCAGCTGTCACTTTTTCGTTTTCTTTCAATTTTAATTCGAACTTAACACTTTGATTCTGGCCACGACGCAGCGAAGCGAACGCGTTGGCAACTTGCAAAGAACTAAAGTTGAGAACGCGTGCGCTCTGGAATTTTGTTGTGCCTCTGCCGCTGCCGCTGCTGCTGCCTGCTGCGTGCTGCGTGCTGCTTGCTGCCGCTGCCTGTGGCAGGCAATGTACATACAAAGAAGAGTCGCACATTGATGACGATGTGACGTCGCGTCGCTGTCGTTTAGGCCTCTGCCTCTGCCTCTGTCTCTGTCTCTTTCGCTGCCTGTTGCCCCTATACCATCTGCCTGCCAGATCTATCAACATGCGACCGTTTGGGCTGCCGCTGCCCTTGCCCTTACCCTTACCCCTGCCACGGCCACTGCCCCTGACTCTACCAATGCCTCTACCATGCGTTTATTTGCTTTGGGATAATAATAGGGCATTGGCTGGTATACGGCTACTGCTGCTCCTGAGTGGGCCTTTCTATGTTTGTGTTGGTCTGATAAGTGCCTAGCGCCATAGAAATCGCCCCTTTGGCAAAACTTCAGCGTGGGGTGTTCTCTTTGTACTAACATTTTCGCTTGGCTTTAATCAGGCTATCAAACGAATATAAATATCGGCTTAAGTTTGGGTTTCTGTTATGTTTGTTTTTTAGTTTTCGGTTATCGGCTACGTAAAATCATTGTAAATCGGTTTAGTAACGGTAAACGGGTTTTTTTAGGTTTAAAAAATAACATTTATTATATTTTATTATATTTATTATTATAATCTGTGAACAAAAAAATCTTTAATTTAAAAACATAAGATCAATTAATTGAGAAATAATATTTAAAATCAATTCTTACACCTTTACAACATTTTAACCGATATTAACCGTTATGCATGAATCGGTTAAACAATAAATAATTTCGGTTTTTCGGTTTTGTTGTAATAATAAAGTCTTGTTTCGGTTAGGGTTTCAGTTACGTTTACAAATTTCAATCGATTAATGCGGTTAAAGGTTGCAGTTTCGAATACGGTTTTAATCCCTGGTTTCAACTGATGAAAATCAAATCGCCATCGCCATCATCATCATCATGAAGGCCTTCTCAGCCTCGTAGGTAGTCAATTCGCCGGCACGCACTTCTCGCTGGACTCTTAGGTCGTCGGACAACCTCTGTCTCTGCCGCTGTCGACGCCTCTGCCGCCGCCTCTGCTGCTGCGACTGCGACTGCCTCTGCTTCAGCTTATGCGCTGTACTTGTTTATTGTTTATTGGACACAATACAAAATTCCTGACACAAAAGAGAGCAGGAACAATGACAAGAAATATGGAGCTACAGGCAGGCACCATATTCAACATCAGCTGTAGCATAAAAAACTATTGAAATATGGAAAACGCAATAAGCAACTGCGCATGAACAACTGCGTTTACACGACAAACAATGTTAAAACAACGAAAAACACAATTTCATTAACATATTACATCAGCAAATTTAGTGTCCATTTCGTATGGTTTGTCATAAAAATGATTTGAATTAAATACTTAATTAAATTTCATCAAACACAAGGGTCAAAACGTGTTTGTACAAATCGTGATATAACATTACAATACGTATAAACATGGTAAGTTGAGGAATGAAGTGGTATCTCGCATAGTATCAATGATTTTCATTTACATTTTCCCATCTCAAAAGTCACAAATCATGAATACATCATGACGCGATGTTAAGATTGAGTTTCATCTCACAGCGTATAAATGATCTGATTTGGAGAGTCAGCTCAGGCAGAGCAACGGTTGTTCAAGTGCGCTTACCTCGGCTCCAGACTGTGGACCGACGACTGCGGACTGCGGACTGCGGGGGTCTTTCACTGCAAACTGATTGAAAGGCCGGTCCATTGACTGACAGAATGCCCAAACAAAACTTCTCGCAGATCTGTCGACAACGACGACAACGGCAACGACGACGACAAAGACGATGAAGCATTTGAATTTTTACATACATATGTATGTACGTATTGATATAAAGTATGTATATACAGTGGCTCACAGCTTATTTTGACCCACAAACTTTTTAACTACACATTTTTTTCATTTATTAATTCCTATATGATATATAAAAAGTGTAAAGTGAAACTATTTTGATTACATTTAAATATTAATTAAAAATTATGCCCTTAAATTTAATTTCCATCTTCTTCCCATTAAAAGATAAATTCTTTTAAAAATTGTGATAATTATGTATGAATAGTGGTTCGAATAAGCTGAGAGCCACTGTACCTATGTATGCATCAAACAATTTCACAATTTCCCCCACAAAAATAATAAGTTTTTTATATTCTTAATTTATTATTCTTGGCTATAGCTTTTTTTTAGAACAAATTTAAATCCAAAGTATAATTTTTATTGAACCTTACAATTTGAAGAATAAAATTATTATATGTAATTTCTTGCCTAACTGTGAATATACAGGTACTTAAGAAATTGTTTTGACAAAATTAAACATTTTCACTATTTCTTCTACAAAAATTATACATTTATTGTAAGCATTTTTATTTTATTTCCTAAATTAATATTCTTATCTATGGTTCCCAAAACAAGTAAAAAATAAAAAGAATTTTCAACGGACTTAAACAAATATATGAATTAATTTTATTTTACTATTTATTTATTATGTCAAATCACTATCTTGAATAGCTCTATGTTACTTTATGGTAAATGTTATTATTTGTCTAGGTTTTTTTTTGTACAAATTTCCATTACGTGATGGGCTGCAAGTCGGACTCAAATTGAGGCTTGACGACTTGTTTGCCCACTGTTTATGTTTTATTGATAATGCCAGCAGGTAACCACAGTCGTGCCGAGAAAATTTGACTAATGTGAGCTCGCCTTCAGATTCAATTTAGTCGTTAAATATTTAGATTTTGTTTGTGGCTCTTGTCCAAGCAACAGGAAGGAATCAATTGGTTTCCCTTTGAGTAACAACGCTTAGTCATGATGGAGATGGAGACGTTGCCTCAAACCGTTGGCTACTTCCTCCTAAGACCTTACAGTGTTCCTTTTGTTTATCGTCAGACGGCAGAGGCAGAGGCAGGGGCAGAGGCAGACGGCATCGTCGGCAAGTCGAAGCAAAGTCGATGGCGAGGGCGGTTGCAAGTTGTTTTTGATGTTGTTGTTGTTGCTGTTGTTATTGTTTATTTTTGGCTTGCCGCACAGCATTTTATGATCGGCAATTGCCATGTTTTCATGCTAGACAGGGGAACTGTAAAATTGCCATGGCTTATGAGTCAGAGAGACGCGAGCAGACCTCAAGCCATATAATTAAAACGACGAGACTTAACAGGTAAATGATTCTTGGCAAATGATTGGTTACCTGCTATTGTTGTTACCTTTTCTATTGACTTAGGATCATAAACACATTAAGAAACAATTAGCGACAGATTAGCGCAGTGTAAACCATTTTGCCGATTATTTTCCCCGACCCAACAACTGATTTTCAAACTCATAACTTTCCCAAGGGACATCAGGCCCTTTCATTTTATGACCCGCCACCAACAACGCTGCTTCTGTAACTGATAAGCCTCTGTAAATGTTAGTGTATGTGCATCGTGGTAGCGATAAACAGAAAGGGCTGACGTTGAACGGAAATGCAATGCGTAGAGCCAAACTTGATTATCGCATAAGTATATCTTGGAAAAAAAAAAATGACCAAAACACACAAAATACACAAGTTTATCGGACAACAAGAGCACTTAAAGTGAAAAGTGAAATGTCAACTCATTGTGCCCAGGGAAAAGTTGAACAAGCCTTTGATTTGCAGCCGACATTTTGTATACGTCTTCAAATTATGCAGATGTTCAGTATTTCCGATTTCAAGTTCAAAGCAAAGTTTATAAAATGCAGTTAATATCATCCGAAACCGAACACCAAAATCAATTCCATATACACACGATTCTATACCCTTTCTATGACCTGATATAGTTTAATATACAATTTTTATCATTTAAATTTCAATGTTGTAGCTAATTTCTTAATCCAAGTATAAAAAGCGGAAAGTTCTCTTTATAGAAAAAACTATTGTTCTTTTAATAATTGTTTTTTATTTGGTCCTTATTTTTTTTAAGCAAATAAAATTATGTAATAAAAAATATCAAACTAGTAAAAATCTTCCTACATTATTTTTTACTATTTAAGCATCAAACTGAAATACAGATGAGCGAATTGTTAAATTTCTGCCTTATAGGGATCATTATTTTTGTAAAGCTCGGCGGTATAAGTCAAAACGCTTTTCTTCAATTAATAGCACAGTTAAATTTTGAGGTTGTTATATTGCAAACTATACATATGTAATGTCTATAAAATCTTAAATACCCATTTATAATATTTAACGTACTTTTAATGTTTTACGCAGCGTATCCAACTTTATGACCTAGTCGTAATACCCCGTCTGACAATGTGAAGAGGTTCGAACAAACCCAATTACATCACATAATGATCACATTTATGAGTAAATATGTGTGTGTAGAGATGGTCCAAAGTAAACAAACAAGCAAACAAATTTGGCAAGAGAGCAAAGCTAAGAGCTTATTGCATAGAATCCATTAGTTAAAAGCGAAAGAAAGTAAAAAATAAAAAAATAAAGTGTGAGTAACTAGAAGGTAAATGTCCAATTGTCTCGAACTGAATGCCCGTGGCCCCAATCCCTTTTAATTACTGACACTCGTAGGTTTAATTGTCAAAACTTGTCAACTGTTTGCCGAAGTTGCAGCTTGTTTCAGCGTTGGCAGAGCCGGAGACACAGAGCACGCGTCAAAACCGGCGGATGTGTCACAATACAAATTAGCGTAAACTGTTTTAACGCCAAAAAAATAAAAAAAATAAATACCCCGAGACCGGCACCGCCCCTGGACTAGTCCAATATAATGTAATGCTGGGGCACTCTAAACAATTCATACCCGTACGTGAGCATATGAGTACACTCATACGAATACGAATTCCCATGAGTATGCCGACTCGAATCTGGCGGGTCAACAGCGTGAGTAGGCCAACGGATCGCGGGGGGGTTTGGGGTCGGTAACTTTGACCGGGCCCATTGACGAAATTGAGTTGGACTTGCTGTCGAATGTTTGCACACTCGAACGAGAGTGTGTGCACAGCATTTTACAACTCCTTGCCAACTTGTTGACGCGTTATTAAAAAGCCATATAGACAAACAAGCTGCCAGCAATGAAAGCTCCTCAGACTAACTGACTGTCTGCCCAGACGTGACGTGAGTGTCGTCGCACGTGGGTGGTGGGTGCTGGAGGCGGGCAACTAGACGATTGTTTTCGAGTATTTAACTATCCACACACACAGACACACACACACACACACAAACACATGCACACAATGGAGTGTACATACAATTATACAAAAAAAGATCCTAAATAAATAAGCAAGCAGACAACGCTACGTCACATCGCAGCTGGAACTCTGCCACTGCGAATAGCACTCAGAGCACTCACATACACGTACACTCACAGCACTCACATTAGGCAACAGGTTATTGCAATTCAGCGAAAACAACGGAGACGGTCGACAATGCGACGACGACGACGGCGACGATGAAGCCAAGCCAAAAAATGTGTAAGTAGCTCCCAAAAATTAATACACTGTGCCAAATTCTTGCGTGCACTCAAAACTATCCAAAGTTACGTATGAATGGAATTACAAACATATATGAATAACACTGCATACCCAATGAAACGAAGTTCCATTGTCTTCCTACTTGAATTCAAGATTGCTTGAATAGCATTGCTTAAACTGAAATTCAATTAAACCTTTTAAACTTGAAATTTTAATATTATTTGAGTTTTTATTATTCATAAATAAAATTAATAAAATTGATAGAAATATATTACTTTGTAAAGCAATTAATAAATATATCTATTTACTAATAAACTTGGTACACGACATATAAATTAGTTTCTATTGTTATATTTCGTTATAATTTACTACACTTTTGTAAACCTAATAATAAATTATATGATCAGCAATTCTTTAAATTTTAATAGTATTATAAAAAATATTTTAATATTACAATAATACAATACTTGAAAAGAAAAACATTTTTATTTAAGGAGTTATTTAGTTAAAGAGTCTTATCTTACCTACATAAATTAAAAAAAGTCGTGAATCTCTTTCAGAAATAATGTAATTCATGACATGCTTAGTAGATTTTAAAATTAATAAATTCGAGTATTGTATTTCACTCTCATTTTCGTTGCAGTGTGGATGTCAGTACTCAATTAAATGCTGCTTTCTTTTGCCCACTGTAACTGTCGATGACACTTTTTGAGCTAGGGCTCTCATTTAATTGGTTTTGTTATAATTAAAAAATTGCTGTGGCATTTTGCCAAGTCATTGATAGAAGCGCTACATTGTCAGTGGGAAGTAATAAACAAGAGTGAGAGAGGGAGTGAAGGTGAGCAAGAGAGAAAGGTGAGGGGGGTGTTTAAATTGGATACAAGTATTAAGCGCAGTGTAGGAAAGTCGCCGCTCAGTTTTTGGAGGTAGCAGCGTCCGGATGCGCCGCAGTTTTGGGCGCGAAGAGGTACGAGTAAGGCACACGACATGCAGGTGGTTGGTTGCCTGGCTAGCTGGCTGACTGGCTGCTCAATGGCTCAATAGCTCAGTGGCTCAGCTGTGCTGCTTTGGGCTGACTGCGGGAGCGTCGAGTGGCGTCGCGTCGCGTCGCGTCGCGTCGTGAGTGAGTAAGTAAGAAACAAGCCCTGCGACGACTTGACGCTTTTGTGCTCGATGCGGCCAAAAGCCGCAACCGCGTGCACAGTCGATAAAGCACATTCGAATCGAACGTTAGCAGCGCTTGCTGGCCACGATCACGACCACAACGACGACGACGACGACGTTGACGGCACTTTTGATTGCAATTTTCATTGATATCCATTCATGTGAACATACACACATATCGCGTCTGCCTCGGCCGCTTTTTGAAAGCTCCGGCGGCACTTTCTTTCTGTCATTTCGCGCTCGATCCTCGCAGCTTTCATTTTCGATACGATCTCGATACGAGCCGCGAACCGGTTCAGCCTTAGCGGTTACGTACGCTTACTTAATCCCAGGCAGCTTTCATGTAATCGCCATCCTGTCAGCATGAGATTGGGCCTGGATTTCGTCATGCTGGCATTGCTGCTTCGTCAGGTGTTGGCCACCATACGACACTCTCGTGAAATCATTATAACAGATGCGGTAGGTGCACAGAAACAAAAAATTCATTCTAAAATTCTGTATTCAGGATATTAATATTAAACGCCCAAATGGAGTAAACCAGAAATTTCCGACGGCAGAAAGTTTTCAGAAATTTACCAGTACGTTTTCTGGTCTACTTGATAACGGGCCTTCAATTAGTAAAATTTAAGTTTACATTAAAAAAGTGGAATCAAAATAATTGCTGAGAGTCGAATAAAAAATTCGTGCTTGAATCAAGTATTGTTTACTTGGCTTAAGAAAATCCGGAATTAACGCACTTCTGACATTGCTTTGGATTGATTTTAATTCGGAATCCCAAATTTTTTCTCTGTGTGCTTCCCCTATTTCCTCATCTGCCCTTCCGACTGCAACTGGGGGTGGCCCAAAGCTCGGTTTTGTGTGTGCGCACGTCTCTGGAATTCCTAATTACTTGAATGACACAACGCACGCGTCGCTTGGCCTCCAAATGTCAAGCGATAAATGTGCCAAACATGTCTTCGAGATGTGACAGTGTGTGTGTGTGTCTCTGTGTGTCTCTGTGTGTGTGTTTATGGTTGTGTTTGCCAAGTTAATAACTCGAAGCCTGACTGGCTGCGTATTGTTGCAGGTGCGTCGCATTCAGCACGATGGCTACAACGTGGAGCAGCACACGGTGATAACTAAGGATGGCTATGTGCTCACCCTGCATCGCATTCCCCAAGTACAGCTGCATGAGAATGGAACTCTGGGCACTGTGCTGCGACGACCTGTTGTCTTTCTACTTTCCGGTCTCTATGCCTCATCGGATGTGTAAGTTTTGTGCACTGTTTCCGCTTGACCTTGCCACTGATTGCCACTTGTTGCACTATTGTTTTAGCTGGCTGCTTAATGGACGGGAGGATTCGCTGGCCTATCTGTTGTGGCGGGCGGGGTATGATGTGTGGCTGGGCAACAATCGGGGCAACATCTACTGTCGCCACAATCTCTGGCTAAATACCACGGAGCGGGAGTTCTGGAACTTTAGCTGGCATGAGATGAGCGTTTATGATATGCCTGCCCAGATTGATTATGTGCTGAGGACGAGCGGCGTGGCGCGAATGCATTTTGTGGGCATCTCTCAGGGCGGCACCGTCTTCCTGGTGCTCAACTCGATGCTGCCACAGTACAATGCGGTCTTTAAGACCGCCACCTTGTTGGCGCCAGTTGCCTATGTGAGCAACACCCAAAGTGGATTGGCCAAAATCATTGGACCCGTTTTGGGCACACGCAACTATGTGTCCAAGATGCTGGAGGGCATTGAGATGTTTTCCACCAACAAGTTCTTCAAGAAGTTTCTGTCGATGACCTGCCTGGACAACGAGAAGCCCTTGGTCTGCATTACCCGCCTCTGGCCAGCTGTGGGCTATGATACACGTTTCCTCAACAAAACACTGCTTCCGGATCTGATGGCCAACTTTCCGGCAGGTGGTTCCGTCAAGCAGCTGATGCACTACTTCCAGGGTTACGTCTCCACTAAGTTCCGGCAGTACGACTACGGCCCGGAACGCAACTGGCTGCACTATCAGCAATTGGAGCCGCCGGAGTATGCTCTCGAAAATGTGAGCACTCCCATTACGATATTCTTTGCGGAGAACGATTACATTGTCGCTCCCGCGGATATCTGGCGACTGGTGAGTCGATTACGCAACGTGGAAGCCGTCTACAAGGTTCCATGGAAGCGTTGGAATCACTTTGACTTCATTTGCGGCTTAGGCGTACGTGAATATATCTTCGATAACATTGTACTCTCAATGAATCGATATGAACAGAGGCGTCGACGCTGACGGGGGATTACAATAATGCCAGGGAGCTAGAATTCACAACTTCTACTAGTGCCAAAAACTTAGTTATACCATTATATCATAATGAGTCCAAGGTTGGTCGACTTTGGACTTACGTACTGATTAATAAATATTTATTTATAGTTTCGATTGGATTTTGGAAGGCTTTTCATTTCATTAATTGGTATCAGTAAAAGGTCCAGTCCTAACAAAGGAATAACCTGCAGATCGTATGTTTATATCATAATTATAACATAGTTGGTATTCATCAAAATTATATAAACCCTTTAAAAGTATACAATCTAAAATAATCTCGCATTGATTTATGTTTCTGTATTACCAAAATTTTGTATCCGATATAAAAAAATTCAAAAATGATTGTCACTAGAATTCTACAATTAAAATGTCTTTAATGCGGAATATAAAATAGATTCTGATATCTTTTAAAGAGTACAAGTAATTTCGATATACATACATACAAAAGATCCTACTGTTGAATTATCAGCTTTGTATAAATATATGTATATATATATATGTATATATATATATGTATATATATATATGTATATATATCCATGTAATTCAATCTGAACCTATTTACCGTCAACTAATGCAAGAAGACAAGTTACTGATGAAATTTGTGTAATTTAATGAATGGGAAACAACATAATAACAATTAGTGATCTTCATAAAGTGAAGCTTTATCAGAAGATATTCACCGTGTACAGTTCCTAGAATCCTTAAAGACATATCTTCTCTCGACAAAAAGTTGATGTAAATTTATCTCATTTTTTTCTGTATTTAAATAATACAGGGGTAAATAAATTTGTTAAAAATTGTACAGATAAAAAGTTTACAATTTTGGAAAAAGGGGGTGAAAGGCAATGAAAATGTTTTTAGTCCTTGCTAAAAATCAATGAACTTCCGTAAAAAAACTGCGGGGTTTAAAAGGAATTAAAGTTAGGTAGCGTAACGGAACGAATGCATTAGTATCAGATTATCATAAATGTTAACAAATACCCATCGTAATTTGAAAATGCAAGTATTAAATGAACCATTATTAACTGATGTCTGTCAGTGGTTTATCTATATTTACAATCCGTATTATTTTCCATTTTGATTCCGTCTATGATATTTACACAATTTGTTGTCTAATTGAGTACACTAGCTGCGTTCATTTTTAGTTCGACGTAACGATGCAGGATCAATGCCTTACTGCTCACAATCGGATGGCTTAACGTGGCCAATAGATTTTTGGCCGCCTGAAAATCGTTCTGTAAGGCCAAGGCAACGGCCAAATTGTATCGAACTACGTTCTGGGCAGCGTCCAGCGATTTTAGTTGCCAATCACGTGTCTCCAGATCCAGAGCGTTCAACGTGCTCACAAACGTCGGCTCCAGATACTCCCGTGCCTCGGTGGCCTTATCCATCATTATGAGCGCCTCACCCGCGTACATGTGTCCCAGCAGTCTGTAATTTATCAATAGTTAATTGCAAAAGTAACAAAATCCAGTGTATTGAGATTAATTGCACATGCTACGTATTAAAAAAAATCAATACATTTCAAAGTCTTTAATTAATATTAAAATAAGGGAATTAGATAAAATGTGCAATTATTGATAGTATAATCCAGGGTATCAGACCGTAATGAATATAGGTTTAATGAATTTTTGTCAATCTGTGTCAGATCTGGACAATTATCTATGATGTGCAATTATTAATAATAAGTGGATTTTTACATACTTGTGTGCATCAGAGAGACGTTCGCTTTGGAGCAGCTGTTTGGCCATTTCCAATGCGGTTACATGGTCGCCCAGGCGTAAGGAGACAAAACTGTGCGCCGCATAAATGGCGGCCAACATATTCTCAAGCGATTCTAAGCTAATCGGTTTCGATGGGTTGCAAAAGTTATTGTCCTGCTGCTGACTCCACAGCTGCGGCGCCGCATCCTTCTGTTCTAATGTCTCCTCCGGCGAGGCAGCCATATGGAACGTAGCCCTGTATTGGAGTGCCAGGGTGAGAGCACTGCGTAGACACAACGCGGCAAATTCAAGCGTTGGCTCCGGCACTGCGGACGATTGTGCTCTGTGAGAGAATAGTGATAAAGGTGAGCACAGTTAAGTGATAATAGGAAAAGATACATACGCATACGGCTTGGGAAGGGAAGAGTTCATGGCACCCTCGAAGGACTGACGCTCCTCTCCACGCAGTTTCTAAAAGAAGTTAAAAAGAGTAAATTGAGATTGAGCTCTCAGTTAATAAGATCGTCTAATCGCCTACCGATTCGTGCTCCATTATGCAAGCCTCTGCCATGCGGAACCACAGCCGAGGATTGCTGTGATACTGCTTGATGGGCACCAGAAAGCACTGGAATGCCTCCTTGGGACGGCGCAGATGCAGCATGGCAATGCCCAGATTGTACATGATCTCGCAGGAGCGTGCCGAGCTCATGGTTTGCAGCGAGCTCTGTCGCAGATTCTCAGCCAGCTGTTGGTCAAAGCGCAGCGCATTCTGAAAGAACTTGGCCGCAATCGCATAATGGCGCACACGCAAATGGATGACGCCCATGTTGTTGGCAATGCACGTGTTCAGCTGAGGAGTGACGGTGCTAAAAGATACAAAGATAGATAGATACATTCATCTCTATCTCGTAGAGTGGTGGAATGGCAACTTACCCCGCCTGGGTGCAGTCGTTATTGATGCGCATCAGCTGCTTGGCGGACATCTGAAAGTCCTTCATGATGTAGTACTGCAGCGCTCTCAGTTCCGCGGACTGCGGTGTTCCATCCTCAATAATGACTACCGGCTTGCGGTTCAGCACGAGCGTCAACAGTTGCAACAGCTGCAAGGTGCCACCGCTTTCGCCTGCCACGCGTGCCACAGTCGTCTCCAGCATGGGTGTTGCAGCTGCCGCCAGCGTCGATGTGGCAGCAGCAGCAGCGGCGGCGGCAGCAGCAACCGCAGCAGCGGCGGCGCCAGTTGCCGCCTCTTCGGCACTGCCAGTTGGATTGGGATTCGGATTGGGATTGGGACTGGGCGCACTTGCCACCAGATTAAGCTTATACTGCAAATAATCGAGAAATGCCTCGGCGCGATTCAGCTGATTTGTGGCAAGCAGCAACTGCAGCTGCAACGTGGCGACCAGCGCAGCCATGTGCTTCTCCAGTGCCTCCAATCTGGCCACAAGCGGAGCCAGTCTCTCCAGTGCCGTGCCATACATATGCCGATGGTAATAGATAACCGCCTTATTGTACCTGGCCACGGTTATCGCACTGCCGCCCGCATGCTTCAGCTTTAGCGAGAGACCCACAACTGGACCACCGCCTGGCGCCGACTTGGCATCCGACAGCTGCTCCAGCTCCTGCAGCAGCGTCTGGTGCTGCATGCAGCCACCTTTATAGTACTTGACCACGGCCCGATTGTGGCGCAGAATTAAACCGCTGCTCTCCCCTTTCGTCTCCAGCTGCTGTAACAGCTCCAGGCAGCGGTCGTACTCGCAACTGCAACGGAGACAGAAACAAAGGAAAACCATTAAATTTACATGGGTCTGCAATTGAGATTCATGCGCATCGCTTACTTGTTGAACTGTTGGTGGGCCTGGCACAGCAAATTGTAATTTTCATCATCGCTAGGTTGCGTTTTTGTCGGAGAATCCGCCGTGTCCATGCCAAAAATAAAAAAACAAAAAATAACTTATACATGACAACCCTACACACACACATATATATCTGTTTGCTTATCGGCTTGTCTCGCTCACACATCTAGAATCGTTTTGCAGCCCTGCGCAAAATGAGCGCGCCAAAGCAACGCTCGTGAGCACTCACGCACGCACGTCTGCAATGGGTGCGGCATTTATCGCAATTTAAAGATAGATTACAAAAAATAACACATATTTAATTCGGTTTTTTTTTTAAATTAGCACAAATTGGAATTAACAAATATAATAGTCTTGTGTAACTCTGATTTAAATATTTTCGATTTTGCACGCGTAAAATGACCAAGTACAATTATTAACAATAAAAATACTAAAGTCCTGAAGTTTTATAGAAAAAGTAAGCCATTTAATTTTTAGAAAAATTTTGCAACTTTACTTACCCTAACAGTTTGCGGAACATTAATATTTAGTTTTATATAAAATATAACTTTTTCTGTTTTTTTTTTTTATATTTTTGATAAAATGGAATTGAAAATGTTTGTGTGTTTTCTCTGTACCTGTTTTAAGTGTCAAAAGCCATTGGATTCTACAATAAATAAATCTGTTTACAACTCAGACTTTCAACAAAACACATAAAGAAACACCAACACACGACAAAATTTAGTAAAATACATGTATTATTATTGAAATTATTTTTAGGTTTGATTCGAAGTACAATACACATACTGTTGACTAAAATGATTCAAAAATATTCTATAATTTATCCAAAAAAAATCAATTACAACTCATTATTCATATAATATACCATGGAGATGGAGGGTAACTTTTTATTTTGCTATTGCAATTTCAAACTCAATATTATTTCAATTTTATACAACGACTTAAAGTGAGGGAGGAGAAAATGGAGAGGGATGTGCTCTCAGGATTCGAAAACTAGGATAGAAATTTTCATTTCTGAGCGATTGTCCAATGGCCAATAATTCTTCAAATTGGCCATTGGGACACTTACAATGAGACGACAATAATCCCATTGGGGATAGTTTTGTTTTTATGTATTATGTACACTATTAGGTAAATATGTATATGTATTGTATAATAATATATATGTATATATATTGTATTGTATTGTATGTATACCATTGCATATAAACAATTGAATTTTGCAATAAAAATTTCCAATACTTCAACTAGAGCCGCTCAACAATAACTTCCGCTCGTTTTTTGCTGGAAAAGCAGTTGCCGTATAATTTCATTAAACATCTATTACTTTTTGTTATTACTCGTAACTTGCTAAGCACACACATACACACGGATTGATTTTGCCTAATGGATTTCGTAATCTTTTCTCTTCAGTTTTTATCTTCTTTCATTTTAAGTTTGCATTTTGTTCGTTCGAGTTGTTGCTTTATTGCAGTTGCGGATGCGGATTCAGATTTAGATTCAGCGTCTTATGTGTTGCGAATTTTGCCGGGCACATAATTCTTGTCAATAACGCTTTCCTGCAGAAACATGTGCAGACAGCGCTCGTTCTGCGCCAGCGGATGTCCGGCTATCTTGTTGATAAACGCCTCCAATCCCTTCCTCCGCTCCTCGATGAAGTTCTCGTCAAATAATCCCTCGTCGCCGCGGAATGGCATTTGTCGTTTCCAGGCTTTTCCCGGCAGCGGCGGCACCACAATCTGTCAGATAGTGAATATGTTTATATAGTGATTCTATAGACGGATCGGATCTTGACTGGACTTACCTTACTGTCCCGTTCCAGCTCATTTCTCAGCCATTCAAAGTCGCTGTAGCGACGTCGCACACTCGACTCCTTCACCTTGAACACCGGCAAGTTTGTCTATCGGTGAAAAAAAAAAGAAAATATCTCATTTAATTCAATATTACATTGTTAATAATGTGCAATTGTACTGATTGTCATTGCTGGGACCCGCACCCGCATATCATATATCGTATATCATATTTCCCTATCAGCGCATGACTCAATGAATTAAAGTTAATGCTACCCAAAAATACAGTGGATAACACAGTGCAACACAAAAACGCCTTTTGTTGTGACTAATTGTTATCGTTGAGCTTTACAGGCGTATCATTTACACTCACACTCAACCAGATGAATACGCATACGTACAGTGGTTATCAGCCTATGTGACCCACATTTTAAATTATTTTTATATTTTTAAATTATTTAATAATAGCAACAAAGGTAACTTAAGTTTTCTAAGCTACTCCAACTCTAATAAATAATTAAATGTGTAACAAATAAAATGCAAATATTTTTAATATTTATATTTCATTCCCCTTAAAATATAAGATTTGTAACTGAAGTGACTGAAATAAGCTGACAGCCACTGTATATCGACTTATACAAAGGCAATTATCAACAAATTTTTTGGTATTTTTGCATGTCCAGCTCTGTTACCGCCCCCTGTTACTTCCCCATCTTTGATTCACTCACCCTCATGCGAACTTCGTAGTCCGTGTAACGCTTCTTGCCCGCCGCCATGGTGGTCAGCGGATTGACCACGTCGATTTCAAGGAAGTTTGCGGGAACTGCGTACGCATCATCGAGCGTTTGTTTCTTCACGTTGAGACGGCGGGTGGCGTCGGCGGTTCCGTCGGACTCAACCATCATAATGCTGCAAACTGCTTACAGTCCGTTGTTTGATGGTGACACGCCCCTTTTGTAATCGCCCTCTGCCACGAAATGCCGCAGCGTCCGCTTTGGCTGCAATGCAAATATAGGAAAACACGCACACACACACAAGAAACGAGTTTTTGTATTGGTTGCGGTGATGTATAGTTGTTTTTGTAGTTGTCGCTATCTCTTTGTGTGCTGTTGTTGCACTTCTGCTTTTCTTCGCTTTGTACGCGAGATTGTTTAGAAATTGTTCAAGATATTTCAATAACTATGACCGGCGCACTTTGGGCTCAAAAACTGCCGCATTTGGTCGTTTTACCAATTGTTAACTATTATAATTTAATTAATTTGAACATAAAAAATACACTTTCTACTCTTAATCCAATAATGTGAAAATGTGCCTAAAAATGCCAGCACAGAGTTGTTCTTACAATGCAGGGTTGCACAACGTGAACAACCAGTGTAGCACAACACTTGCGATATATGGTCACACGTAAAGTCATGTGACGGCACGTGACGTCACAACAAATTTACACTGACGGGTCGGTATCAAAGTGATTTTTCTTCGTACTTGCAACGACGTCGCAGGCCAAAATTTTGCGTGTGTGTCGCTCAGTATTAATTAAAACGGAAAAATTGTATGTTGAAACGCCAACGATAATGGCAAATATCTCAAATACATGAAATCGAATCAATACAACTAATTAAAATTGTTTCGTCTTTGTTGCAGCTCGAAATTTGCTGTGCATTTTTCTAGGTAGAGGCAAGCGCGTATAGAAAAAAAATTCATTCCGCAAAATGAACGCCCAACAAGCAAAACGGGAGCAGGTCCTTGCTGTTACTCGGGATTTTATCTCCCAGCCACGTTTGAGTGAGTATCTAATTATAATACGCAATTATGTGTTGTTGCGAAAAGTGCATTTAAATATTGTATTTTGGCTGTGGCAAAAGCAAGGGCAATCGGCCGCCATGACAGTTTATACGGATCGTGTGAGAAAGCAGAACACGAAACAAAAAATCAATATAGTGTTTTTAGTGCCAACGTTCCAGCTCCCCCACACGATTATATACATTCAATAAATCGTAAATTGTGTCGCAAATCCAATAGGACTCAATAAACCCCAATTAGATTCACTAATTCAGCCCTATTGAAAATTTTCACTGTCACATGACTTGATCGCTGAGCTCAGCTGTTTGCTATTGCCATTCAAAGCGCACAACCAGAGAGCACCTGACTTGCGAATGGTGGGTGGCAAAGGCGCAAAATGGGAGAGCAGTGCTTTTAAGTTTCGAATTTTCAAAATAAAAGCAACTTACAATTATGAGAATGAATAAATATTGTGAAAATTGCTAATTCAACAGCTGTACTGTAGCAAAAGCATGGTTGATATTGGAATTGTATTTTATGTAACACAAACTTTGCATTGCATTTTACACTGTCTTTTATTATCTCTCGTTTCTCTTCGCTTTCAACGTTTTCGATGTGCAAGCACGAGCTGCTTTTATCCAAGCAACTGCTTAAATATGATTTGTCAGTCAGCTGACTTTTCCCCCCTTAACACTCACTACGATTTTTTGACGTTTGCTTTCTTATCAGATTCTTATTAGCAACCACTTGTGTTTCGCGTTCGTTTCTTGCGTTCATGTGAGCAGCGCTGCTTGCTGTTGTAACCTTAAATGACAGTTAATTAATTAATTAATTTTTAAATTGTTTTATGTGACAGCCTACAAGACGGTATCTGGTGTGAACGGTCCTTTGGTCATTCTCGATGAGGTCAAGTTTCCCAAATTCGCTGAGATCGTTCAGCTGCGTCTGGCCGATGGAACCGTGCGTTCCGGTCAAGTTCTGGAGGTGAGCGGCTCCAAGGCCGTCGTCCAGGTGTTTGAGGGCACCTCTGGCATTGATGCGAAGAACACGCTCTGCGAGTTCACCGGTGATATTCTGCGCACACCTGTGTCCGAGGATATGTTGGGCCGTGTGTTCAACGGCTCTGGCAAGCCCATCGATAAGGGACCTCCAATTTTGGCTGAGGACTACTTGGACATTCAGGGTCAGCCCATTAATCCTTGGTCGCGTATCTATCCCGAGGAAATGATCCAAACTGGTATCTCTGCCATTGATGTGATGAACTCGATTGCTCGTGGCCAGAAGATTCCCATCTTTTCGGCTGCTGGTCTGCCACACAACGAAATTGCTGCCCAGATCTGTCGTCAAGCCGGTCTAGTCAAGCTGCCTGGCAAATCTGTCCTGGATGATCATACCGATAACTTTGCCATTGTGTTCGCTGCTATGGGTGTGAATATGGAGACTGCACGTTTCTTCAAGCAAGATTTCGAGGAGAACGGTTCCATGGAGAACGTGTGCCTGTTCTTGAACTTGGCCAACGATCCAACCATTGAGCGTATCATTACCCCACGTTTGGCCCTGACCGCTGCCGAGTTTTTGGCCTACCAATGTGAGAAGCACGTCCTGGTCATCTTGACAGACATGTCCTCCTATGCTGAGGCCTTGCGTGAGGTGTCCGCTGCCCGTGAGGAGGTGCCCGGCCGTCGTGGTTTCCCCGGTTACATGTACACCGATTTGGCCACCATTTATGAGCGTGCTGGTCGTGTTGAGGGCCGCAATGGATCAATTACTCAGATTCCTATTCTGACTATGCCTAACGATGATATTACCCATCCAATTCCCGATTTGACTGGTTATATTACTGAGGGCCAGATCTACGTCGATCGTCAGCTGCATAACAGACAGATCTATCCACCAGTCAACGTGCTGCCTTCTCTGTCACGTCTGATGAAGTCTGCCATCGGTGAGGGCATGACACGCAAGGATCACTCTGATGTGTCCAATCAGTTGTACGCTTGCTACGCCATCGGCAAGGATGTCCAGGCCATGAAGGCTGTGGTCGGTGAGGAAGCTTTGACACCCGATGATTTGCTGTACTTGGAATTCTTGACCAAGTTCGAGAAGAACTTCATCTCGCAGGTGAGTTCAATTGCATGAATGTACACAATTATCGAAAACCTAATTTGTTATTATCTTAACACAGGGCAACTACGAGAACCGCACTGTCTTCGAATCCTTGGACATTGGCTGGCAGCTGCTGCGTATCTTCCCCAAGGAGATGCTTAAGCGTATTCCAGCCTCCATTTTGGCTGAATTCTATCCTAGGGACTCGCGCCATTAGATTCTGTTTAAAATTGTTTTGTTTTTGATTTATGTCCAAAATTTTGTTTCATTCATAATTTAAGCTGGTGGCGCAGCGTGCGGCGCGCCTCCTTCTGCAATAATCCGCTGTGTATGCGTCTATATATACACGCAGATAATATATATATACACACATAAACTACAATACATACCCACAAAGGAGATATTAATAATATCTATGTTTAAAGTATAATTATTTGATTTGATTTGTGTATACATAGAGAGCCGAAGCGCAGCCTAAACAATAACTAGTTAAATATTATCTAATCACTATCTTAATGTGTGTGTTTTTAGTAAACAAAATTATCAACTATGCTAAAATGTACATAAATTCAATTAATTGTCCCCAACACACAAAACAAAACGAACCCAAGCATTATCCTTTCAATTTTATTGCCGAACCGTCAATCACTTGTTAAAGTTATAATTTTTTGTTAGGTTTTAAGTGTGTGTGCTTCGTAATTGTATTGTTTATTATTTCTCGGTTCCAATATACAAACATTTCTTTTCGCATACAGAATCATAGCATTCCAAACCCAAATTAAAAAAAATTCACAATTATTGTGTTATTTCAGCTATTTCTTTTGCTTGTTTTGTTCAATATTAGACGTTAGATCAGTTCGCACAAGTATTAAACACGTTCTCTTTTCTGTACCCGACCTTGTCCCGTCCCCCCTCTACGACCATGTTCCTACCCCTCTCCCAATCTCTATACCCTATTGTTGTGTGTTCCCTGCACCGAACTATGTGAACAATTTGTACAGCAATTTAACTCAAAATAAAATGAAAAATATTCTTAACAATGAAATCTTAAGTGCAAAAACTGCTTTAAATGCAACCAAAACAAAATGTTTTTAAAAGAAAATTTACATAATATTACGAGTACATATAAAATTATATTGATTATTTGTTTGTTTATTGTCCTAAAGTAAATAGAATGTTATTTAAAGTTGAAAATATACAGAGATATTTTGTTTGTTCGTTGTCTGTGAGGGGAAACAGTTGATAATTGTTGTTGCCAAATCATTTTAGCAGCCACAACAACACAACCAATAAATGTTCAACGCATATACTTAAATAAATATAAAAAACAACATTTTATTATGTATGTATAAAATATATTAAAAACAACAATGATTAAAAAATCGCATTGAAGTCATGTTAAATATTCAAATACAACTGAAAAGGCGTGCTTGGTTCGACTTTAACAGATACGTAACTTAATTTGGTAAATTTAAGATATCTAAATATTCTGGAGCCCTGGAACGAAAGTGATACCGATTACCGTTGAATTTGAGCTTTCGTTTCTATCTTCATTTGTTTCTGCTTTGACTTTTTTCAGTGCGTTTAGTCAGCGATTGAAAGTCTATTCGTGTTTATGTGTAGTACATTATGCGTACTATTGTTCATTAAACATTGGCCTATATAACGAATACTTCACGGTAAATTAATAAGTCGGAAAAGTCAGAGCAGTCTGCTAGTGAGGAAGAAGTAGAGGAAAACGAGAAGGTAGAGGAAATGGAGACCGACTACTCAGAATCAGCAGCCGAAGAGGAGACTCCAGCGGGCTCTGGACAGCCACATTCGTCGCCAAAGAAAAGAATTCCATTAAAGAAGCTGAAATCGGTCAAGAAGAAGAGCATCATTTCCTTAGGCATGACCGCTATCGAAGCGTTGTCCAATCGCTCCGGCTCCTCAGTACGGGCCATCGTCAAGTACATTAAGTCCACCGATTACGAAGTGACAGATGAAAAACGCTTTTCCAAGCATTTGTTTAAAGCGCTAAAGGCGGCTGTGATCAAGGGCGACCTTAAACAGGTGAAGTTTTCGTTTAAGCTTTCAGAGACATTCAAGAAAACTAGGGCCAAAATGAAAAAAAAGCTGGAAAAAGAGAAAAAAAAGAAGGCAATGGCAACTGCAAGGAGGACGGCTGAAAAGGCGAAGCAGTCAAAAAAGAAGGCATCGAAACGGAAGTCTGAGGTTTGTAGATTGGAATGTAAGCCCAAACTTTTAGTCCAGTTTTATATAAATAAGAAAAAAAATAATACACGATTTGATATATATACGTTGAACATTTATTATAAATTTTAATTTAATTAATGCTTATTTATTGTAACAACTCTTTTCAAGACATGTAAAATGTTGTATTTATTAGAACTACTCTTTTTTGAATGCTAAATGCAACTCTGAGAGCTTGTCCTTAATATTGTTCGTACTTAAAGCAATTGACTTTAATCATATTTTTTGATTAATCCTTAGGTTTTTTAGATCGGAAATAATGATCTGATTGGAACTATCTGAAAGGTACAACTTACGGAAAAAGCTAAAAATTAAAAAAGCATATAATTAAAATTAAAAAACAATGTAAGTAAATAATAAATTTCTAAAATATTTTTTGTTTATCGAATTTTTTAACTTTTTACAGATTATGACATTTTCTGGTATTTTTGATTTGATTATTTTTGAACTATGTGCAAGTCATCCTGAAATTTGTAATGAGAGCAAACTGGAAAAGACTGAGCATCGGTTGTCTTTCTTATTCATAAAAACGTATTTTCAATTTATTTCTGTTATTTAAATGTATAGTATTTCATATTTTGTCACTTACACTATTTACTTGTACATTACATTCACATACAAATAAAAGAGCTTTTAAGCTTAATAACGTGTAACATTTGGTAAGCTTTTATGTTACGAAAGCTCTTGGCTGTTAGTCTTGCTTTTTTAACACAGCTTCAAGAGCTGCTGACGGACATATTCTCATTTACCTGTTATCTCTGTCTCTCGCACATGTACATATGTATGTATGTATGCACACGCAAAGTAAATTCTGTAAATGTTGAAAATTTAAGAACATGAAAGAGAGAGACTGTGTATATGCTGATCCTGCAGTAGCTTCTGTCCACAATTTCCGCGGAACAGAAATCGTCTGGCGAGTTAAGCCGATTTGCATATGAAATCATTTGATTGGGAATTGGATTTTAATTAAAATTCTGAATATTGTTAAGTACTTAAAGTAAGATTTAAATATATAATTTTTTTTTTTTGTAAATAGCCTTAAGTACTCGCAGTTAAGTGATTATCAAATGCCGCAGTCCTTCGGCTTGCATAGTGTTGTTTAGCTAGAGTTTTCCCATTGACTTTGCAAATTTATGCAATTATGCAAAAGTTTTTAATGAGTTTGAAATGAAGTTAAAAATTTCGTCGACGACAGTGGTTAGGTTTGTGTAAACTACACCAGGCGACCAAATGAAACTTTTGTCGCATCAACAAAGGCGCCAACATCAAACTTTGTTCCGCAATTGTTGGCTTCTTCAAGTCCCGAGTCCTGAACTTTGCGCATCGGTAATCAAAGCAATGACCAGGCGTAGCCAAAAATTACAAATTACAAATTGCTTAACTTACACTGCAGTCACTTAAAGCCGCTTAAATATATACAGCCACGCCCATTCAACTAGCGGCAGTTACTACGCCCCCATTGCGGCATTGCGCTAAGATTCGCATCTAGGCTGATGCTGGAGATGATGGGCAATGTCAAGTGCTCAAGTACCCATATATAGTATATGTATATGTATTTATGTATGTGTGTGTCCTCATTTTGAGACGTTTGTCTGGCAGTGCCTTCATTATATTATATAATCCAGCTAGTCAGTCAGTCAGTCAGTCAGGTTTAGGGGCTATGCACAAATAAAGTTCATGGCCATGGTCAATGTAAATGCGGTACACTTGTCAGTAGGCAGCACTCGGTACTCAGTACTTGGTACTCGGTACTCGTTACTCGCCTCTTATTATTCTTTTGCATTTGTTTCCGCTCGATTTATGCGACGGCCTGTTTGTGTGGTCCTTAAAACTTTATTAAAGCACTCACACAGCTAACACCTGCTCATCTTGTCATGTCGCACAGTGGGGCTTTTTGTCATTTTGCCTTGCAAAAATCATATCTTTCCAACCTGTGCTTCAAACATTGATTTAAAGTTCAATAATAGTTTCTGTGCATATTTTGAGAGTATAATCATAATGCTATACGGGTATGATTGATAGACCTATTTTCGGTTTTTTTTTTTGTTTTTTGAATACAAACTGTCAATTTGTCTGGAGTATTAGTTATTGAGTAAAGTTGACAATATTGTTTTTATAGTAGGCAATACATACGCGACAATCGTTCGAAGCATACCAAATGGCTTTCGTAGGATCGATCGGGTAAAAATCAACCATTAGTATGAAAATATAGTTAAAAAGTTGGTATTTTTTGTGCAAATTCGCACACTTTAAGAGTCTGTACAATCCACAGTTTTTAGCTGATTAAAAAAAAAAAATTCGAAGTCTTTAAAGAATTTTCTATCGGTTGTACATACTTACTTTTGCATATACAAACATATGTAAGTACATTCATTTTCACAAACACTTTAAAAAAAAATTATTTTTGCCACGCGTTTTGGCCTGCGGCTCCAGAGTGCGTCGCGTTGCCGTTTCCATTCTCAGATCCGTACCCCTGGGGAGAGACACAGGTTGCGTGCGACCACAAAATCCGTGCGATTAAAGGACTCGCGTAAAAGGTTTGTTAATTTGTATTTGCAAAATGTTGAATGCGAATTTTAATGAGCGACAACAAGAGAGGGAGACACAAGTAGATGGCGGACAGGTGCAACTGGGCGTGGCGACCATAAAAGCCGCAATCAGCATTCAACGTCTTGCTTGTATTGTCTATCCATGTGTGTGTAAATATTTATAATGTCGTGCAATTTATAGGCATTGCAAATGGATGATCATTGCTCAGCAGAGAGTTTACTGCTTTTGGTGAATGATTAATGGGCTTGTGGCTGCTGAAAAAGCGGCAACTAAATCAACTAATTAACTCATTTGCCGTAAAATTAAATGCGACTCACGGCTCAACTTCTTGTTCTTGTTCTTTTTCATCTTGGGTGTCCTGCCGGATAAATGGTTGAAATACATACATATAAATGTCTGTGCTTATTTCTTATTTTGTAACACTTTTGGCAAAGGTTTGTGTCGTCATCCTGCCAGTTGACCCGCATGTGTCAAGCGCCTGTCACCTAGATATAGGCCCAAAGGATCCTGTGCCGTCGTCTGGGCTGCTCGCTCGTGCGTCTCATTCAATACCGGCTAAACGGACAGCTGTGATACATGGCGTGCCATCTTCGTGCCAAATGAAGTTTGAAGTGTCCAGCGGATGCCGGATGTGGGATTAAAGATATACGAAAGATATACAAATATATAGAAAGTGTATATGTATAGTTTGCTGTAGTTGATTAGCTGCGTGGATGGATCGCCAGTGGTCAGGCCAGGAACCGTCGTCTTACACACTAGCGCCCATAATTTGTGTGCGGGATTTCTTGCATTGCTTGGCTTTGGGACAGCTTAGCTAAATAAATCACAAAAAGGCCAACAAAGAGGGCCGACAAACTGTGCTACGGGCCAGAACGTCTGGCTTAGTCGTGGCGATATGTTTGTATGCATATACATACATATATAGACGAGTATTTTATATAAATTTGTGCCCTCGTATTAAACATTCAACAAATCGACAAAGACTGCCGCTGGCCGTTTGATTGAGCCTCTGGCTGTTTAGTCTGCTGTTAGTTAAGCTGCAAATACATTGCTAGTCCTGAACATAAATAGATAATTTGATACGTTCCCCCAAGCAAACAAAAGAATTTCTTCAGCTCTCGGACGGATTGTGGATCAACTTATATTGCTGCATAAGCATGGAAAGAAATAGACAATACGTCTCACTCTCACTCTCTCTCTCTCTCCCACTCTCTCTCTCTATAAGTGTGTGTGTGTGTGGTTTGGGCCTGTTGTTTAATAGCCCCCAGAGGTTGCCATGAACAACTGGGCCAACGACTGGGAGTCTGTTTCTAATTGTAGTTTGATTTTCATGCGTATCGAATGAGAAAGTCGAAGCCCCTCTAAATCCGACCAGAACAATGCGTGTCACAAAACTATGCCAGCTTTTGCTCTTGCTTTTTGCTGTCCTTGCCTTCCTATGAAACTTAATAGTGGATTCCGAACGTGCTTCAATACCAAAGAGCTTTGTTGCTCAATGTTAACAACAAGTATAGACTTCTACTAATTGCGACCCTTTTGCTTATCAAATCTCATAAAAAAAGCTTCTCAAGCTTAAGCTTCGTTTCAAAGGATTTGCGCCTATTTTCATACTCTGCAGGCCTAAAGAGCCGAAATCAGCAGTCAATGCTAATCGAGAGATTGAATACGCAAAAACTGAAAGCAAAATACGACAAAATTATCAGCAGTAAGTGCAGTTGATTTAATATGTTATATTTTTACTTGTTAAAAATTTTAATTAAAAATGCAATTTCCGAATCAATTCTTCATAAATACATACGTGTATATATAAAAAACTTTTCAGACTAGCTGTAAAAAGTAAATATTTTTTGATTACTTATAACTTTACATTTGTTTTATTATATTCAACATTTTTTTTTTTAACTAATTAGAGTATTTAGTAGTCTGTCAGGCTTGCAAAATATGTAGCTATTTGTTTTTACTGACGTTAGTGTGTGCTGGACTTTTAAACTTAATTTATAAGCTTTTTTTTTTGACTCTTCGGGCTTAACATTTGCTCTGCGTATTTGTGGGCGGGTTAATTCAATTACCACGTTCCGATGAAAGGGGCGTGGCTGGACGTGCCGTGGCAGGCATCAGTGCAAACACAATTTTTTGTTTGCGAAAGGGTGCCAACAATAATACGGGTCAGCATAACATGAATATTTATTTTAAACTTTAATTTCATTCATTTTTTCATCTGTTGGCTTCTGTATGTTGTATTTGTTGAATTTGCAATGTGGCTTGTTGTTTTTGCCAATATGGCCTGGACTCCCTCATGTCAATCATTATTGTGCCACTGTCCCCGCTGTTTGCCGCTGATGGTGGTATAAATTCACAATATACAATTTGCATCTGCAACAGCAAACCATTGTTTGTTATTGGATGCTGCTGCACTGTAAATATTCTTCAAAAATGTATATACTGGTGCCACTGACAATAGCCAGACAATATTAACGTCAACGCAATGAACAAACATAAACTGGCATACTGATGGCGGTATCTTCTATCCTTTAAAGAAATTTAATATATTTAAAAAAAAAAAATAGGGAATTCCTGTTTCTAGTAATTGTCAGATTATATAAATATATTTAATATTACATGCAAAAACTAAAATACAGGTACGTTTTGTGCTTATTTCTTCAAATAAATGTATAAATACGGAAAAAATCAATTAAAATAAGTTATTAAAGCATTTAATATTTATTTATGATTATGGATTATTCAAATAATTTACAATATATTTGAATTTTAATATTCTGTATTTAAATTTATAAGTCAGGTAATTTCTGTTGTTCTTTATGCTATAGTTTTCTTTAAATTAATGTTTAAATACGTAAAAAATACATTAAATAAAATATGTTTTTAGACCACTTAACATATAAAATATTTATTATTATTGGTTTAATAATTATTAAATTGTATTTATTAAAATACATTTTTATTTTCATATTGTATTATTAAATTTAAAGTTCTGTTAATTTGTATTGTCTTTTTCCTATAGTTTGCTTTAAATTAATGAACAAATGGGGATAAATTATCTTTTTTATTTTTGATTGTAGTTAAGTTAAGTTAATTTTATAATAGACATTATGTACTCTCTTTATAAATTATTTCAGTTAAATTTTAAGCTGGTCTGGTTTTAAATTTTCAAAGTTAATGTAACAGAGAAGTGGACAGGAGATGGGGGTGTGGGGAAAGTAAGTGATTACTTGTGTGGCCAAGTAATGCAAATAAAAAGCAGATTACGTGACTTGCAATATAATTCCGATTACAACTCAAAATATGAGCTTACGTTTCACATATGCAACAGGATACGATGGCAACTATTTTGATATATACTCGCACACACTCATATGCTTGTCTGCACTCATATGCATATGGCTTTGTGTGTGTGTGTGCTCATATTCATCTTAACTACATATATTATGCTTCAGCTAGGGCTGATGCATTGACTGTGTGCTGCTTTATATGCCAGATTGCACAGGATTGTAAATTGTATAAATAAATAAAAGATCGAGAAATCGATGAGCTCCGCCCACATCCTGCAACATGTAATATGTGGCAAGTGCACTGCCATCAAATTATTTCCACGGCAAGAAGAAGAAACGAAAGTTGCCACAGGCAGCAGAAATTCTTTCCTGCTTCTGCCGTTGCCGCTCAATAATACTTCAATAGCTTAATATAAATTGCAAATTACATTAAACAGATTATGGATCACGGCTGGCAGTCCTTTAGTTGGCAAGTCCTTAAGGCTCCTTTCAGGCTTTTCCGCCCTTACGCCTGTGGTGTTGACACAAGTGCTGTTAATTATTTGTCACTTAAGGGCTCGACACATGCAGCAGCAACAACAACAACAACAAAAATACCATAGCATTTATAATAATGTATTTACATTAATTAAACGTTAAATTCGTTAACTATGTATAAAATTATTTACAAATGAAAACCAAGAAAACCTTCACATGCTTTATTTCTTTTAAAGGAGTTGTTTTATTTAAGGTTTCGCACATTTACATTAAGTATATTTAACGCTCCACTGTAACTAAGTATGTACTTAACTCAAGACCTTTTAATTTGATTCATTCAATTCAACTTTGCTCATACTTATTTGAAGAATTTAACAATTACCTGTAAGTAAGGATGTGCGTACTTCAAGCCTACAAGACTTCAAGCCCTCTCGACTGTAAGTTTTTTTTTTCAGTGCATGCACATAAATAAATAAATGAAAGCAACGAAAAGTTATGTACGTATAATAATCTCGGAAAAAAGAACCAGCTTTAATGACATCTATTGGCATCTATTTATGCTCAAATTTTATTTATTGTTTTTATTATTTTTCCTTTTTTTTACAGCCTTGAAGAAGCTTCCTTCCATTGTCATAAGAGATTATTCTTTCTCGGGCATATAAATGTCCCAGTTAGTCAAATAAACCCGTCGAGTGGCTCCAGGGCAACCCTTTTTTTCCTCCATTTTATTGGTTTATTTACGGATGTGTCTGTGTGTATGAGTGTGTCTGATTGTGTAAACTCCCAATATGTCGCCACTTAGCTGGACCTTTTCGGTTTTGCCTTCTTTTTGATGACGTGAATGTCGCTCAGATTTCGTTATCCATTTTATACCCTATGCTCTGGAAGAATGTAAAAGGGGTAGACTTATTTATGTAGATACATCATATATTTACTATATTCTCTTAATTATTGAACTAACTTAAATTGGGTTCAACTACTATCAACTGTATACCACTTTCTGATAGTTCCAAGCTATAAATGTATGTGAGGTTAATTTTAGCACAAAGCGTATTTTTAAGTTGATCACTTGAGTATTTTTACTTAAACCATTTTGCTGGGATCATTGGTATATTTATTACAAAACATGGAAATATTGTCACTTGCAGTCTGATAACAAAAGTAGTGATTAACTGTGAATCGAGTTTGTCAAAATGTTTAACTTTATATAACTCAAAATTTTTCTCTCATTGTCACGTTTTATTTCGTGAAACTGTAAATATAGTTTTAATTTAAGTCTTTTGTCAATATTTTATAAGTTGCTTGTCAGCAATAGTTTGTTATGATGGCAATTTAGTTAATTGTGATTGAAGTTAAGTGTGATTTTTTATACTTATTTGTTGTTTTTTTAGTTTTATGTATGAATCTATTCGCTTTGTTCTTTTTTTTTATTTGGTGTCCAATTCACAGTTCTTTGCATTATTTTTTTGCTTTTAGTTGATTTCTGTTCAGGTGGCCACTTGAATTCATTTGGAATCGAGTTTTCAATGGCATCCGCTTTGGTCCCTTGACAACTCTCTGGTAAAATGTTGTGTAAAAATCTGTTTATTTATTTATATTGCCTGAAAAAGGACGAAAGCGAAGCAGAAAAAGCCTTTTGGGTTTGCTATGAACATTGTTTTAATGTGAAGTACTCAGTAACTTAACTCTTTCGATGCTGTTTTCCGTGTTTCAAACAGGCCAAAAATTAAGATAAATAACTCACGAAGTGCTTAATTTATTTCGTTGAAATTTCGAAAAAAATCTCAAACTTTTTGCTTGACTTCAACTTGGCTCATTATGGCCAAAGGAAAGGGGCCATCTGTCTCTGATCTGTCTCAGGGCACGTGCTGCCGAACTAATGCAATTAGCTCAATTGTCATTTGGACAGCCGGATATATAAGTATCTATATAGGGAGTGTCTTTTCGAAATGTTGTTGCAATTTCATTAAGTTGTAATCGCGTCCAACTTTTGCTACAAAACTTTCTTAGCCAAGTGCCAACAGGCAGGCAAAAGTGTGGCCAAAGTAATTTTGGAAAATAATGAGCAAACCAGAAAAAAATGTTGATTGACAATTCACAATTTATATTGATTGAGCAGCTGCTCCATACATAATTTAAAAATAATATCAAATGAATATACTTATAGAGCAATAACCAATCTGCTTTGGTCGGTTTAATCTGCATATTTTATTGAATATTGAATTTTGTCACAAATACACAATTAATGAAAATGTCTCTGAATTGAAAGTCTAACCGACTTATCTCGAATATAATCGTATTAACTTCACATTTGCTAACGAACTTCAATGATGCTTAATACAAATTATAATTTAATTTTATTCCATTTTGCATTTACAGCATTCCTTAGAATTGGTAACGAATTTTGTCAGACGACATAAATTTCTATTAACGCAAAAGTTTTCGTTCAGTTAACAAGGACTTTAATTTGATGATTTATTTGCCTGTGAATAACCAGCTTTTAAGCATTTGTATTTCAAAGTTCGAGTTGTTTCTCTATTTACAAATTTAATCGTGTTGAAACTTGTCGCTTCTCGAGAAAAGTGCTGACAATGTTTGAAAAGTTTTGAAGAACATATTTTTAATAAGCGAGTGTTCCCTGAGCCTTTTATTATAGCTTAAAGTAAAAGAATTTGTAGTTTTGACTATTTAAATTGTTATAGTTAGTATTTTTAACTTATTAAATAACTAATTTTATTGGTCTTTCCCAATTTAATAAATCCCACTGTGTCAGCACTACCAATCTTTTTATCCTTTTTTGTTGGTTTTTTATCAATAGTGTGTTGTTTTTCGTCACTAGTAGACCATCTCTTTCATAACTATCGTGTCTACTCTTCCATCATTTTCCCTTTTAAGAGCTTATGCATAGAGTTAAAATTCACTTCCTTAAGATAAGAGGTAACTGAAACGCCGGAAACGCTTTCAAAAGAAGAAACGAAATTATGTAGCTAAAAATAATGTGAGTTAAGTTTGATACAATATATGTAGAAACATTTGTAAGTATTTGAAATGTAAAAAAAATATGTACTGTAAGCAAATAGTTCCGACAGCAGCAGTCGAGTAAACTGCCCGAAGTTGCGAATATTTTGTGCATTTCTCATAAATTTCAAGTATATATTCGAGCGTAACATATGCACAATGTGCACCATATACTCTATCTTACCAACTCACACACACACAAACAGATTGGCTGTGCTCGTTCCACGCTCGGAGACCATTTATCAAACGTTCTTCCTGACATTGCGCACATCCTGCGGAAAATTAAGACAGTGCCTGGCACGCTTTCTAAGCAATTCAAGTGTCCATTTTTATACCCGTTACCTACAAAATAAGTAAAAGGGTATATTGTGTTCGTTGGAATGTATGTAACAGGGAGAAGGAAGCATCTCCGACCCCTTAAAGTATCAAGAATATGATCAGCATCAACAGCCGAGTCGATATAGCCATGTGTGTCTGTCCGTCTGTATGAACAAAAGAATCTTAGAGACTATCAGGTGAGTTTCAGACATCTCAGGAGATTTTAAAGAGATATGTTTTTGAAAACAACCGTTCGAAATGTTGGTGTTCCTAAAATGTTAATATTTTCAACCACATTTTTTAGTTTCCATTTTTTTTTTAATTTATAGATATTTTAATTTAATTTAATAAATATTAAATTTTTTCAGATCTCTTAAGAATTTGTTGTACCTTTGAAAGCATCGGTTTCTTTTTTTAAGGAACACCAACAATTGCTTTTGGGTTGCTTTAGCGCTGTTAGAGATTTGTAAAACACACCTGTATAAGAGATAGAGTACTCAAATTTGACACACAGACTACTATAGACTCCACGCAGATCAAGTTTGTTTCAAATTTAAGCCACGCCAATATTATGTATTATTCTATTTAATTGCAGCAAGATCGGACAAACAGAACAGCAGTAAAAGCTAACCAAAGCTCTTAAGGCAATAATAGCTCCTGAAAGTATGCAGACGATTTTCTATTTTTGGACCTTACAAAAATCCATAAAACCATACTTTTTATTATGTGATTATTCGATAGTTATTTCTTTAAAGTACTTTTATATATATTTAAATAAGTAATGGGTATCCTATAGTCGGTATTTGGACTATAGCCTTTCCGACTAGTTTTTACATTTTTTTCGGGCACGCACAAGATGCACCATATGCATGTGAGTATGCACACACTTTTGAAATTTCAACAGCTTATGCTCGTATTTCATGTGAAATACAGCGAAATAAGAGCATAAGTCAGAGTTGTGAATGAAGTCTGTCCAGTTAGTTGCATGTTGCAACGATCTGACCATTGCATCTGGCAATTCACGTGTCCCAATGTCATGTTGGTTGTCCTGGCAACTGGCTAAATTGGGGTAACTGGCAATAGGTGCTAATTAAAGCGACTTGTGTGGGGAACAATACCACAAGTGTAAGCTGGAGTGTTCCAACTCAAGCATTTACTGTTGCTGTAGTTGTTGCAATTGTTGTTGTTGTTGTTGGCAGTGGAGTTGCTGGGTTGTGGTAATGAGTTGCAGCTCTTGTCGTGCTCTCTATTGTGTTCCATTTCCCTCGTTGTCCAGTCGTCCGTTCGTTCATTTGTTCACTTGTGCGCTGCGCCCAAATGCATTTCAATTACAACATATTTAAGGTGCTTCAAGGGACACTGCAAAGGACTCTGGCAACTGGTTGAGCACAGTGGGCCCATTCGTCAGGTGTCGTCGTTGCGGGTTATTGCGGCTTGGGGATGTGGCAGAGGTACAACGGGGCAGCCATTATGGGCCATCGATAATCCCGTAGCATGTCCTCATTGTTAATCAATAGCCGCAGCTGCAGTTAAGCCCGCTCAACTCAATGGGACAACGGTGCGTATGAAAAACAAGCATTTCGACATGCTGGCGATATCGGCATGTCAATGGCGTTCGCTGGTCTGTCCACTCCGTGTTGTTATCGAGATGAGATTCTTATGTGCATATGGTCATCCGGACAAGAGCCCTTCTATCCAGAGTGTCCTTAAGTCTGACCTCGCCTCTTTGATCACTTTACCACGCGATGCTTTCAAGGAGAAAATCTCTCTTTTTGGGTTCAGCGTACTATATTCCTGTGCATATTACCACTGACCACCACGGGATCTTTACTTCCCGTCAACTGGCAACTGGCTGCCGTACGCCTTTGTACGCGCATCCTTTTGGGCGACTGTGCATAATTTAAATTCCATTGCAGGTTCGCTTCCGTCGCGTTGGGTTCGACATTTTGCGTTTAAATTACTTTGCGCTCTTAAGGCGCTTACAAAACACAAGCCGACAAACCGGCAAACCAAAAAACCAACCTGCCCACAGGCTTTAGACAAAAACATAAACAGGATAGAAAAAGTAAATATGCCAGGGTCAAACAGTTTGACTATTTAATACTCTTTATCTGCGGCGTCAAAAGCTTTTTCACAAATACTATTAACAAAGTTTTACTTTAAAAATTTATATTTAAACTTTTCGCTCTCACTATTTGGTAGAAGAATTTTCCGTTTTTTGTTTAGTTAAAGTTGTGTAAGTTTTAGGTGTTGTTTTTGCAGTTGTTTGCAAAAATTGAGTTCATAACATAAGAATTTCAGCTTTGAATAAGTATTAACTTGAAATTGAAAAATATTTTTTTTTTAAGTCTTATCCGAAATGTTATTGGATTGAAAGCAAAACAATTTATTTCTTAGCTTTTACAATTATGAAATATATGAGAAAAAATGACCGAATAATGAAAACTTGTCTTCTGAGCAGGAAAACGGTTTTTTCCGTAAACGCTTATTTTGTGAAAATTCGATTTTGAAGTTATGTATGTAAATAATAAATAAATGTTAATACAATATTAAATTAATATATACATTGTCAGGTATCTTCTGCTTGCAGTAAGCAAAGTTAAAGTATTTAGTTTAAGTGTGAGATTGAGTTTAAATTTTTGCGCCTAAAAGTCGGCAATGGAATACTAAGAAGAGGTGCAGTTAAAGGACCAGCTGCTGCAACAGATTGCTGCGAAGTGACATGGGAAAAGGCAAACGAGCGTAAACAGGAACACTTTGGGCAGCAGGTGGACGGATGCGAAGTAATGTTAGTGAATGGGTGGGAGGTATGGTCGATTGGTGAGCTAAGGATTGGAAAAGGTTACATTGCCATGCAATGCTCGTGTTAGTGTTGAAATTTAATTTACACCTTTGCACGTACACAAACAGCACTTAATACAAATATACACACTCACATACAAATGTACCCTCACACACACACACACCGCCACACACACATGTTGATGATGGGCCTGGGCAATCACCAGCTGCCTCTTCCCTCCCTTCTACCCTCGTGCTGTAGCAACAACAGTGGTCGCTCGGTACAAAAAGTTTTCTTTTGCAATTTAGCTTGTTGCTGCCAGCTTGGTTTCCATTTCTGTTGCTGCTGCTGCTGTTGCTGCTGCTGTTTTTGTTGGTGTAATTGGCGTTGCTGTACATGCGTCGGACGTGGCTGGGTTATCGGTTAGTGTGGTTATATTTGACTTTTGCTCAACTCGCTTTTGCGGTGGCGCTAATGCATGTCGATGCCAATAACAGCGCCTCGACAAACCGCACAACTCATGTCTCTCCTTCTCCTTTTCCGCCTTTCCTCCCTACCAGATAGCACCCCCCTGGTTACTGTTTATCTTGCTTTTCACACCTGCAAAACTTGTCTGAACATAAGTTTTTGTCTGTTTTATATGGGAGTTTGTGATGTGTCTCTGCCCTTTCTCGTTCCCGCTTTCGCCATAACTCTCGACTCCGTGCTCCTTTTCGCGACCGTCATCAGGCGCGATGCCTTTACAAATTCGTGTAAATTGAATTTATTGAGGCGTGCGTATGCGCAGTTGATGACTTTGGTTGCCAAATTGCCTTCGAGGTATTTTCATTTACACGGGAATAAGCAATTTTTGACAGCCAACTGCCAGCTACCAAATGATACCGTTATACCATCTGACCCCTCCCATTTTCCCATTTCCATTCGCATTTCCATGGCATATCGGATAATTATTGGGCCACAGTTGCAGCTGTTTTTCGTTTGCTGCATTAGTTTAATTTGCTGGCCACCTGATGTTGGCTGAGTTGCCCAGTAAAAATGCTTTTTGCTAATATAGGACAACTTGTTACACGCGCGCACAAAGTTATGCTAAGAAATTTTTATAAAATGTTGCCTGCTGTTGGAGCAGGACAAAAGAAATGAATGTTGCCAGCAGATTGCATTGAATTTGGCGCGATATAAATACAGGCAGGCTGTCCGGGCAGACACGGGGCAGGACGGGAAGGAAGTCATCTTTTCTAGTGCCAGCTTAGAGTTTTGGGTTTTGCTTTCCTTTTTGTGCAGCAGCGAGGACTTTGCAAAAGTTCAGGTCTTTGGAAAGCAGCGACAACAGCCTTGTGACTTTTTGCACAGTTCTGTGCACAGCAACTTGTTAAAGTGCAGGATTCTGATTAACATAATCCCTTGGAGCGGGGCGTGCGACAGCTGCAGATGCAGCTTAGAGTTGCCAAAGGTTAGTTAAGCATTTTAACAAGAGCCAAATGAATTGTAAGCACTTGTCTACCAAATTCCCTCCATTCTTCCATCCCATCAGCACTTAACAAAAGTTTCCGTGTGTTTACACGGCACAAAATTTAATTTCCTGCACACACAAAACAAAATAAATTCACCAACAAAATACCAAAAAAAAAAAAAAAACAAAAATAAATATTAAGGAAGAAGCGACAAATAACGATTGCTGTAAACCAAGAGAATATAATGAAGTTTTTCGCTCAATCAACTTTAATAAGAATTATGCCCGCGGCAACATTCACAACTGGCAAGGACAACCGCAGCCAAGAAGCGTCAAGGAGCATGTTAACAACGTGTCACCAAATGACGCCCAAAAGTACCCCAATTCGACGGGGCCAAAGATACAGATACATATACCTCCCAGATTCGTGGTGGCAGTTGGGCACGTAAGTATTTCCGCATTCAAAAATGATGGTCGGAAATGAGAGAAGCTCTTGACCGCAAAAACAAGTATAAGAATGCGAGTGGATTATAATTGGTAACTGAGGCGAATGCACCAAAAAAAACATTACATTTTATTAAAAAATTGCAGACAAAAACGGGAGAATTTAAAGAACGTATAAGATCACTGTCAAATTTAAATTTAAATTTAATTACACTTGTTTATTTTGTAAATTTATCAAACTTATTAAAAAATCCAGCAGCCTTTTTATAAGAAATTTAATTATAAAGGACAAATATATAAAAATTAATAATTAATTTGAACGTATTTGAAGCTCACTTTGTTGTGCTTAAAGTATAATTTTTTTTATTAGTTACTTATTTGAATAAATTAATTATTGAATAATTTATAAGCTTAATTAATTGTTCTATTGAATAAAGTTATGTTAACTGTGATAAAGCTGGATAACAGTATGCAAGCTCTGTTAACACTTTTAGCTCAACATCAACATCGGCTCAATAACAACTCAACTCGACTGTAAAGCACTCAAAGCAACAGCCAACAAGAATTGGGTGAGCTGCAATCTGGCGCTCACTGAGCCAAATTCAAGGTCATTCCGTGACACATTTCTAGCTACGGAGTTTACATTGGCTGCTGCTGAGCGTAAATTTGTGCTGGGATTGCCGTAAGAGCGAAACAAAGTTCCGGATGTGGGTGCGGTTGAGTGAGTTTTAAAATTTGAGTGTGAATTTATTTGTTTTCACTTGGTTGAGCCTTTTGGCAGCTGCACTCATTTCTCATCAAGTGAGATACATTTTAGTGCTGCTTAGTGTTACTGTTGTTGTATCATTGTTATTGTATTTCCTTTTGTTTTTGCTTTCGTTATGCTGCCTGCTGCTTCGTAAGTCGCTGGCTGCTGCTCTTTTTACTCAGTACTCAAAGGGTAAAACAGTATACTAGTTTTTTGCCAATGTAGGTAACAAACTGTTTAACATGAACTAGAGTATTGGAATATTTGTATTTGTTTTACTACCTTTTTTTTGTATAATGGTAATGGGTAATGAGTGTGTCACGGTCGTGTTCGCTCGACTGTAACATTCTTAAATATTTTTGCATAGGCCTATGTCACTTTTGGCCTAGTCATGAATATACCCAAACCTATACCTACACAATGACACTACACACGCACACTCAAATATACACAAATATATACTACACTCACTAAGGATTCACAGTGAATGGCAGCGCGCATAAAAAACATTTTTCATCAACATGAATTTCCTGTCAGACATTTCCTTTGTTCTTTCTTTATTTTTTGCCGACATTTTTGGAAACTTTTGGCAGTCTTTATTATACTTATTATCGTTTCATACTTGGGCCGACGTTTAAATTGGGCAATGTTTTCGTTTTCTTCTTTCTTTTTTCACTCTCCTTTGAGATGATGCTTTGTTTATTTTCTCACACAGCAACAGCCAAACTTTAGTGAACACTTGACTAAAATGATGGCAATCGATTAGATTAGATTCTCACCTGTTTAGCTTATTAATAACGCAGCTGTTCGGTTTCTCTTGCCCGCTTTAATTTAATGTGTCATAAGTTATGAATGGATGGCTTAATTTTTCCTTTCTTTCATCTCCATCACTTAAATTTGGCCAATAGGGAATATATAGTTTACAAAGACGGATAAGTCGAGGCGGTCTCAGATTATTTTACAAGGACATTTTGCACTACAATATGCATCCTTTGCTTATTAAACTTAAAATAGTAAAAATATGCGAGATATGTTAAAAATATTTAATATGTTGCAGAGTATCCAAATTTAGATACTGAACCAATTTAAAATCAAATCAAATATTTTAGTTATCAAAATGATCTTTTTTAATTTTAAATATGGTTAGACATATATTTAAATTGAATGTCTGTAAATTTTTTCGTTAAGTCAATTATTATGCTTATGATAGATTGAGTTTCCTTAAAGTTTTTGATTACTATTTACAATGTCTATTAAAAGTTGTTCATTTACTCTGACGCATTTTCACTTATTTATTTTATTTATTTACGAAGGCAAATCAGAGCTTGACAGGAGTTGTTAGATAAAACTTTGTAAATTTGCTTTAGAGACTTTGAGCGCCAGGAAAAAAGGTGTGTGCTCTGGAATCTCTACTTATTCTTAAAATCTGCAAAAGGAGATAGCAAAAAAATAACCCTATAAAACAGTATATTTAACCTGAACTCCGAATAAGTAGGATAATTTCTTCTCAAAGTTGCCTGCAGTGATTTATTCAAAGTTGGATAATATCCGTTAACAAAACTAAAGTTTGAAAAGTTCGCATAGCATTCCTCATTAAAGCTGTCCCTTGTTTCTTTTGTAAGACTGAAACTTTGAGTTGCGGTAGATTTTGTTTGATTTTGTTAAACAAACGTTGGCTTCTTTTGTTTATCTCTAATTGCTGCCTAATTGATACTTTGGTATTCATGGCAACAAGTAACTAAACACAATATTTGGCCATTTGAAGTCTTCTTGGCATTTCGGCATTTGCAACACTTGCAACATGCAGCACAAGTTGATGAGAACTTTTGTTGGTACAAAATTAAACTAGCTTAGTTGAAATTGAACGATGAAGGGTCATGGAAAAATGTCCTGTATGGCAAAATTCGAAGGAATTGTAGTCAAAGTTTGGTACACGTTCTTGGCCAAATACGAACTAGCCATATAACTATGAGTGTAGAAGCAGCATTTGTCCTTGGGAATATACTATAATCGTTATTGTATTATTTTAATTTAGAAAACTAACTTTGCTGCCTCTTCTAAGAGCAAGAAAGGGTGAACAACGCTGCAAGGCAGGTCAGAAAGGTAACCCAGCAGGATGCTTTTACCAAAGCAAAGTTGAATGGAGCTTCCTCCAGCGACTCATTGCTCTTCCGAGATTGTAGTTTGTATTCAATCAAAAGTTTCAATTTTGTTGTACCGTCCATAAAATGTTGGCCTCCCACCTCCCTTCATTCCCCACCCCACTTTTCCCTCAACTACTTTCCTCCTGGCTATTTCTCAAACTATGCGTAGCATTACTTTAATCACGTTGCCTCCTACTCGGAGTTCGCTCCCTGTTAAGCCAACCGGTATTTTCGGTTGGGTCTTACTTTAATTTGGAAACTATGCGAACGTGCAACAACTTTAGATTCATTTTTTTTTGCTCTTTTATTTATCTTGTCTACTTCTCAGTGATTGTGTGTGTGTGTGTGGATGGGAAACGAAACAAAGAATTTAATTTGTTTTGAATGTTGACTGGCCACCTGAGCAAATGTACAAGCTGTGTTTTTTGCACTTGACTTGCGGAATGAAAAAATAAAATAATGTAAAATACTTAAGCGAGTTGCGCTTCATTGCGGAAAATTAAAATTAAATTCGAATTAAGTAAACCGTTACGGACAATAAACTGAGCGTATTCCACTTGTCGAGAGCATAAAATCAATTCAATTAAATGAAAAAACGAAACAAGCAAGAATACTCTAAACAATTGACAGCGAATATCGACATGAACATACAAATGAAGAGGGTAAATAATACATAAATTACTTGCTTAATCAACGGTCAGTTTATAAAGCCAAATTGGCAGTCGTTAATAATTATTGGTATTTGAAACAATTTAAAATTAAGTGAGTACCTTAAATATGATGACAGTTGCGGCTTAAGTTTCAATTGCATTTAAACTACTGATGAAAATGTCATACTTAAAAATAATCCGTTTATTCATATTCTCATTTGCCCAAGCGTTAACTGAGCGGATTTTCTGATTATCAACTTACTTGTGATATGACTTTATTTTAATATTTCCGCAGAGGGTATTTTAATTTTGTCCTGAAATGTGTAAAGCAATATTACTGATAATTGACTTATCTTTAAAGATTAAATTTATCATATATTTTTTATTCAAACATTTAATGAGTTCATCAAAAATGTCTTCTGTGCGGTTTACTTTCTGGTCTAAACAATAGTATTAGGTTAACTTTATTGGTCTTGCCAATTTGGAATGCTTCTAATTAACTAGGCAAACAATGGAAATTGCAAATGGCAAGATGAAATTGCATTTTGTTGCCTGTGGGTGACGTTCAAAACTGGTTGCAAACAGAGAAATATGACCTTTGGCAACTGCTGCTTGCAGACTGCAAAACGCTTTCAAATTGGCATTCATTCTTAATGAGCGGGCATGAGCTCTTGTGCACGAACAGAAACAGCAACATTAGCTGGCATTATAAACATATACTTCTATAAATGAGTGTGTGTGTGTGTGTGTGTGTGTTAAATAAAGCTTGTGTGTGCAACAGCGGCAACAACAGTCATGGTAACTGTAAACGGCAGCAGCCACCTGTCGTGCCCCAAAATTTAGCACAGCAAAAGGTTTATTCCGGTTGTATTCGATGTACCACGGGGCGTATGAACGATGTGCAGAACAATTGAGAAGCTGCCACCCTTTAAGTAGCTGTTAAACAACTCGTGCAACATCCCAAGCTGCTTTTGCTGCTTAGCGACAATTGCAGCAGCTATTAAACTTAATTGCAGCTAAGCACGTTTGCCCCCTTCCTTCCCCCCTCCTCCCAAATCACTTACACTATCCTTCTGTCTGCTGTCTGCTGGAGCGAGCTCATTAAATTTAATGTGCATACTTCAAGTGCAATTAATTTTGCCGCAGCCCCAAAAATATGCAATAAAAATAGTTACTAGCGCGAGTATAAATAGCTCGTCTGTTACTCAGTCAGTCGCCGAGTAAGTCCGGTAGTTCGTAGGGCAGAGCTGTCTGTTCCAGCTCGACTATTGCTGTTTATGCTGCCAACTTTAAGAGCACTCCTTCTGCCATGTCAGCTGCTAAGTACAGGACTTGCTCCCACTGTTCATGCATATTTATTGCTTCCTCTATACCCTAACCATGGGTGTAAATTGCGTATTTTGGGATAAATCCTGAGAAATAAATTATGTGGCATCGTTGAGGGTTACTTCAGCTTTAAATTACGCCACTTGTTTTGTCATCAGTTTCAAGGATTCCTTCACAATTCTTTTGATTATAAATTAATTTTCACTGTTTATATATTCTTTATTCAGTACGACTAATGGTATTCTTGGATTCATAAAGCCAAAATATTTAATGATCCCTATGTCAGGATGTTATAATAAATTGTGCATAATCAAGATCAAATTCACAGACTTTTTAACTTTTCTTATCCAAAAATATTCATTCAGTCGTCAATTTCAACTAATATTTTTTGATTCTAAGGTACAAGGTGTCAAAGCAACCCAAAGGCAATTGTTGGTGTTCCTGAAAACAAGCAACTATTGCTTTCAAATGGAATTAAATAATTTTTTAAATTGAATAAAATACATTTTTAATGATTTTGATAATTATATAAGATATTTCTAAGCCTGAAAATTGTTTTGAAACTGGAAGTGAACTAAATTTCTGACATTTAAGGAACACCAAAAATTTCGAACGGTTGTTTTCTAAAACAGTTCTCTCCAAAAACTCTAGGGATTTTTGAAACACAACTGCATTTGTAATTTTCAGTATGTGTTTTATTTAAATATTATTATTATTATTATTTATTTAATTATTATACATAAGTTCCTTAAAATATAATAACTAAAGACTAGAGTACTAGCTACTGGGCCATCGACTCGTTTATTTAAATACTTAATTTAAATTACTTAATAATAACTTTTTTAAAATTTAAATAAATCTAGTCTTAAAATTGATTTTGAAGAACTTTAAACGTCATATACTCTAAATATATATTATGAATGTCCAGTATGTCAACTGATACGTTGCTTTGGTAATCGTCTCATGTCAATACTATTAACATCTGCTAGCTTGACTTATAGTTTGTCATGTACTTGGATTACGGTGTGTTTGGATTGTGGTCTGTTTTTCTTACTTTCTTTCCTGTTTTATGTCTAGCAGTTTCCGTTGGTTGCCCGCCAGCTGCTTATTGAAAATAACTTTGCTTGGCACAACTTTTTTGCCTGTAGCAGCCGCAGGGCAAACGTAAAAAAAATACAAGAGCTTGGCCAACGCGTCGCTCGCATGGGGCATGTGAGTAACCAGTTGGGGATAAACAAGGCAGCAAACCAGAGAGTGGCAGCAGCAGCAGCTACAACAACATCAGCAACATTAGCAACGGCCCCAAGTGCAGTAATTTCGTGCACAAATGCGCATTTTATTACCTGGCCCTTAGGTGGAAGGCTTTTCTGGTCCTGCCTGCTGAGCGCCTTCTGGCTGCCCTCGTCCGACAATGTGTCAGCCTTTCGGGCTGTCAGGGTTTCCTTTGCTGCCAGCTAAGTATTTGTTTATTTACACTTAGCTGCCGCAAAGCTTCTGTTGACACAAACTAATACAGAGACACCAAGGACTCGTGCAGTCGCTGAAACTATTGTCGTTCAATGCGTACTTCTGTCTCTGTCTCTCTCTCTCTCTCTCTCTCTCTGTGTGTGTTTGTGTGTGTTTGCACAACGCTGAGTGGCAGCTACTTTACTGATAGCTGAATAAAATCAACTGATTGCGTGCTGCGGATTGTCACAGTAGCTGTAGATTGTTGCAAGCTGCCGCTCTGCGTCTGCAATTGAATGCCACAAACAATTGCAACAAATCAAAATGCAATCATGGACATTGCATTGGCGCTCAGCAAGTATAAGCGATAATTTGACATGAAAGCTGCTGATAATCCAATCTGAATCCACATCAATTCCATTAGATTCCCAACGATTCCAACAGAGAATAAGAATGCTCCTATAATTATTGAAATGCCAAGGGAATTCAGCTTTAAATACTACTAATTTGTACATTAACTAAAGTGTTCCTTGTGTATTTCATATTTTTTCTAAAGTTGCGCAAGCTATAAGTTTTGAATTGTCACTTGAAAATTGTCGGGGCCAACGCGTGAATACAAAAGTAGACCCGAAATCTTATTCCCAAATTGGCATAAAATATGACGAATACGCCGCGTTGTCCTTGAGTTTTTTTTAGTAGACGCTTGAGCTACCTTTTAACAGTGGGTGACCTTTTTAAAAATCCATTTCATTTTATTGTACACATTTCGACTGCCATTTTCGCAAATGGTTTGTTTGTTTTTTTGTTTGTTCGTTGGTTCGTTGGCTGGTTAGCTGGGAATATTTCTGCATTATTTGACAGGGATTCAAGCAGAAACTTGGCCTGCAAATAATAAGAGCACATAAATAAGCATGGTATTTGTGCTTCCAGAATATAAATTGCCTCTGCCAAAGTCAGGCGGATTTCCATGTACAGCCAATAATAACTTAAAGAATACTTTAAGACTGCAAATTGACAACGTTTCAGCCTGCCAGAAAGTACAAAAAATTCTCAATAAAAACAAAGAATCATTGTCAACAGGAAGTTGTGTTTAAATAACCAAACCCTTGACTCAAATCTCGACATAGTATTTTAATCGCAAACTAAGAACAAGATTGCCTAACTCTCAGCTGGAGTATTAGTAAAAGGAAAATGAGATATTTGTAGCAGCTGTGCTGCTCTGACTGATGCCACAAACTGGTTGCCACATGGACCACAGTTGGCCACATAGATCCAATGGGTGCTGCTGGCCGGAAGCGGAAGTGAAAACTAAATACGCCCAGCAACAAGGTCCCAATTGATTTAACACTCCAGTTGCAGTAGTATCTCGACTTTAACTGCAGCCACATAGACGATGAGCAATGGTGGGCGTGGCGGGTTGACTGTGCAACATGTGTGGCAGCTGAAAATATGCGCAAAAAATTGCAAACTGTCGCAGACATTGTGAAAAATGAATTAAGTTACAGCTGCAAGTAGTTAGTTGTGGCAAGGCTTTACTTTAAAGATGCTGTAAAAAGAGCCCGAATACAATACGAATTTCTGGAACTTAAGCTTAAAGTGAGCTCAAGAATTTAAAAAATTTAGAATTTACTTTGTAGGCTCGTCTTTAAATTGAGATACAAAATGCTATTACCGCAAAACCTGATCTGACAAAATACAAAATCTTAAGCCATTCAGCGTAAATGTAATCAAGACGAATGTTGCAATTTGTGTGGCAACTAAACGCGCCACGGCTGTCAAATCTAATTTAGCTATTTATCATTTGGTTAACTTTGTTGCTTTCGCAGTGGTTTTGTGCCTTTGGGCCAACTTAATTTTTAATGAGTCAATTTGAATTTGACAAGGCAAAAATGAGCTTGCCTCGGCAGCCACGCCCACAATGACTCTCACTTTATCATTGGTGTCGTAATGGCCGTTGACAAATTAGCGCAACATCCGCCAAATCCATCAGACATAATGTCGACAACGCGACGTTTCGAAAGCAGGCGACATCTAATTTCGATAATGAAATTCGGAAGTGGCTTATAATTTGCATTCTTCGCAGCAACAAAGCAACAAGGCAACAACGCTGATGATAACAGGCAACACAACAAGAAGAAGACAAACAAAATGAATACTCTTAGGATGTAATTGAAGTTAGCTATTATTAGAGCCTTTTGCGTGACTTGGCCAAATCGAAATGGTAGCCCATTTGAAATGTTCATTGCTTCAGTCTCAAATTGTTATTGAAATTTGTTGGCATTGCGCCATCGGCCAGACTCATTAGCGTTCCCTTAGACGACTCTCTTACTAATCAACATGCCACCGTCTACATATAGACAGTCTCCGCCTGCCATTGCCAGACTTTCAGATCCTGCAGCTTAAACTGAGACTGTGCCTAATGGCAACTGTGCAAATTTGTTAATAAATTATATGAACTCTGGACATGTCCATAAAAACCAAAAGCATAAAAAACCGAGTAAGTGCAGAGTGTAGACTGCTGAGTCGAGAAATGTGTCGACAGCCCTTTGTTAATTACAAAGCAAAAATTAATTGCGTGTAACTCGAGCGATTAGGAGCATATCAGCATAAGAACATAACAGCTGCCCATCTGGCTGGGACTTTGGGAGCAGAGTCATCATGGGCCCAGCACAATAAATGAAATGTTAAACAATGCCTGCGACTACTCATAATGAATAGAAATGTGCTATAAACCACACACAGTCAGGAGCAAATGGACGTTTGGCATTCGGACCAGAGGCGACAACAAAAATATACACTTTGCATTTTTCTGGGCTACGGGTCCGTGCGGGGCATTTGGCTCATTTGCACTTGGCAGCCAGGACATTGGCTGCCCTAGCTGTTTTCCATTTAATGTAAGCTGTCAGGACCCAGGTCCTGCTCCCTGGTAATCTCCTTTTTATGGCCTTAAGCGTTGAAAACGTGCACACGTGCGTTGTGTGTCAAGAAGTTTGAAGAAGTCAGGACTCCATAGCCCACAACTGATAGTTGAATTTATTTAAATGGCGTTAACACTGGCCAGCAAGTTGTACACTGCACAGCATTCTCTGACATCGCTCGGTTGACAGTTGGCGCCCTCTTTATGATTATTGTCTGCTTTAATTTCAGGGCATGATTTTATGCAATTGTTTCCTCCTATTTTAGTATACATATATTCGTGTATATCTCATAAGACCGATTAAGAATCTATGATCAATGTATATAGCAAAGGTTCCAGATTTTGAAGAGAAATGTTTTTGAAAACAACCGTTCGAAATGTTGGTGACCTAAAATGTTAGAGATTTATTATTTTCAACCATATTTAATTTTGCATTTTTATTCAGTTTAAAAATATTTTATTTAAATTAAAATTAAATTTAAAAAAATTAAAGAAGAAGAATTCAAGAATTTTTTATACAGTTAAAAGCAAAGGTTTCTAGTTTTCAGGAACACCAACAATTGCTTTTGTGTTGGTTCAGCGCTGTTGGAGATTTTTAGTATACACCTGATAAAGCTCATTATTAGGTGTGTTCCAGAAATGTAAACCAACCGAACACCAACTAAAATCGTATGTGATTTGGTAGTTCTGGAACACCGTTTTTCATTAAAATATGTGAAGAAAATTTTCAGGCTGATCCAAAATCCAATAAAACGAACCAGAAGAAAAGGTTTTTAGTTTAATCACATTGGAGTTTACTCTAAAACAGATATTAGTTAAATTTCTAAATGGAGTCTACACGCCACACAAATTTTTCAAAAAAAAAACCTTCTCCATAAATTAATTTTTTTTGTTGCTCTATCTCTTATAGATTCTGTTACATAGTTACATACATTTCAGCGAACACAATATACCATTTTACTTATTTTAAAGCATTAGGTATACAAATGTATCATAGCGTATCATAGTCACATTTTAAAATATATTAAAATAAGCAAGATTATGAACAATGTGGAAATTACTTATTAAATGTTCCAGTTAATCCGATTAATCCAAATTTAGTTGCAACAGCTAAACTTCAAGTGAAATATAAATAATGTTTGTAGCTTTTAGTCAGGTGTGACTAAGACGTTCAATAATAATATTAATAATAATAATATAATGTTTAGGTTAATGACCGCAGAAAAGAAACAATTATAAATTGAAGAGTCAATTTGAGCAACAATACGGGCATACCGCCATTTAAATAAAAGCAATAGTGAAATTTCTTTAGTTTATATAAACTCTTCGCAGAAAGCACACCTATGTGCTCGTGCTTGAAAGAAGTATTTAAATACATATAGAAACTCTTACAAAGTATATTGTTATCGGATTAAATTTATATTGCTAAAAATGTGGAAATCAGGATTTTCTCTAATAATATTAAGCATTATTATTACTGCAATAGCAGCGGATATTCCCGGTTGTTACTACTTTGATACAGTCGATTCAAGTGATAGAAACTTGTTTGAAAATTAAATAATAATATTTTAAATCCGAATGACAAAGTTGGAAACTACGATTATCGGATAACGCTTTACGGATCTGTGAAACAGGTTCCCAGCTACCCTGGTAGATGTCTCTGTCAGCTGAGGTCCTGTATGCTTTTCTGCTGTGAGCCAAACATGATGATCCACAACTTCGCCATGAATATAACTCATAGTAATAGTACAGAAGTGAAGGTAAATGAGGTAAATAAATTCGGACTGCAATCAAAGTTTGAAATACCGTGCGAACTACTTGCGAAAAAAAGCACTGATGAAAAGACTCAAGATTATTGGAAGCATTTTAAGGTTTGTTGAAAATTGACCATTGACTTTTCTTATAAAATAAAAATGTTTTTTTTTTTTAAGAATGGAACTAGTATTCCTAATCTAACCGATGGCGATAAATTACAAAATAAGGATTATTGCCTGATTCCACAAAGGACTTTAAATGTTTATTATGAGCTGATGACCCATAACTTTCAAATCAAAACTAATCGTAAGCGACTTGTCTAATATCTTGTTTTATTTAATATTTTTATTATTGAACATCAACGAAAAGCAGCCGAATATCTAGCATACAAATTACTATCAAACAAATTACTTAAATCATATTAAATTTAAAAATTTAAACTGAAAAGATAAAAGAAGCTATAATATAAGAATTTTACTTTCAGCCGACCTAGTTGGTGGCATTCGATTTGTCTCAGTATTTTTAATAGCTGTTATCATTGCTGTGTATCGATACTTGCGCCAGTTTGATACAATCTATCAAAAGTGCTGGTTATACTACTTAATTTGCCTAGGTATAAGCTTCCTATTAATGTGGTCTGAATCACTATATCAAGGAGGCACAAAAGGTTGCTATATGATAGGTAAGTTCAATCTTTTATACATTATTTATTGAATGTTGCCGGGTAATTTACTAAACTCTCACATTGTATAAATTGCAATTCATCAACCAGGTTACGGTGGGTATTTCGCAGTTATGGCCGCCTTTCTGTGGCTCTTAGCTATTAACTATTTTTTGTTGAAAACATTACAAAGCTATGGTAAATTGCCCAAGGTCAGTATGCAAAGATATCATATCTTTGTCTGGAGTACTGCTGCGATATTGCTCGCGATCACAGGATTAGTTGAACTCACGTTCCACGTCATGAAATTTGATGAAGAGTGGCAACCTAATTTAGGTCTTTATTCCTGCTCGATCAATAGTAAGTTTGATATTTTAAAATAAACTATGAAAATAGCTAATAAAACGATTTAAGCAGCACTTAATTGGTCTGCAATGATCTACTATTATGGCCCAATATTGGTTGTTATACTTGGCAGCATAACGTTCGCTTTTAAATCGGCAAGGCACATTAATAAGGAGAGTAAACAGTTCGAACGGGACTTAATCGGACAAAATTATGAATTGTTGATGACAAATCAAATAAAGTATATTGATGTCATAGATTCTCTAACGATATTATTCATATTTATGTTTTATTTTAGAGTCCGCACGTTTTTTCGGTTGTTTGTTTTTTCTGGCGTGATCAATTTGCTAGATATATTTTCCTATTTGTTTCAAAACAATAATCAAAGTATTTCATTTATTTGTGATATAATTACATCGACTCAGGGCATATTATTATTTTATATAATAATCTGGAGGAAGGACACTTTTAAGTCTCTATATGAACGGTAATGTAATTATTTACTCAAGAAATTTTAATTATTTATTTCGTTTCTTTCTCTTAGAATGGAAACAAAAAACAATGAACCAAGTGAACAATTGCTAACGCCAACAACTCCGGCATAATGGAACAAAGAAAATGATTGAATCGTTCTACGATATCTAATCTATCTACTCATTAAAATCTAATTAGCCAAGAGTATTTCAATAAATGTTAAAATTTATTATTTTTTTTTACAATTCCAATATAATGAACGATGTGAAAAGCTTCCAACTTTTTCAAAATAGCTGATATAGTACGTCAATGACTGAATAGGTTCAGTTTTTAACAACATAAATAATTAATTCAATAAGTTCTAAACGTGCTCAATAAAAATCCCAATTAAAACTAAGTTAAATTGCTTTAATATGTCCCAAAACTGTTAATACAAGAGAGAGACAAATATTGTAATTAAATGCATTGTATGTAAATAAATTGATTTTGAATGTACATAATACTCACATAATTTCATTGACATTAGTTGTGTTGGTCTTGTCTTGAAGGAGGATGAGTTGTTGTTTGCCTCTTTCTGTTTGCAGCAATTACCATTGATTACAATTGCTATTGTTTCATGGTTGAGTACATGAATTTTAAATTGGGCCAACGATTGCTAACTTGCTTGACAGAACAAGACAAAATGAAGTAAACTGCTGATTGATAATATAAATTTATAATTTATAATTTATGGATTATCGATATGTTATTCCTGGGACAACAATGAACTACAAGCAAATGCTTGTCATCCAATTACACAATACAAGTTGTCACTGCCACAGGCAGAGCAACTCTATTAAACTGCACTTGTCAGAGTTAAAGCTGAATTCTCGACAACTGCTGGTAATGTTCATGGTTTTGGCCAGAAGCTCACAAGTATAAAAACATAACAACAAAAACAAACAGAAACTATGCATAGAATTGAAACAAATAAACGCACAGAGTGAATGTAAAATAAATTTGCACGCAATTTACTATGAAAAAAACGTCAAAAAGAGACAGAAACCGTTAGAGACAGAGAGAGTGGTAGAGGGATATAGACTAAGAGAAATGTACACACGTACAACCGCATATTTGTATTTTTGCAATTTACTTTCCAACTGTGCGTTTGCCTGGATTCGTCAACGTCAACGGCCACGTCTAGTTTTGTAGTTCTGTAGTTTTAGTTTTTATTTTGTCAACGTACCACGCCCACAACACCGGTCACCACCCAGTGCCCAGCAAAAGTCGTGGAGTAAACAAACTTTTGCCTTCAGTGCGCTGCAATAAATTATGTTCACAAACTGCAATCAAAACAAAAACTCTGACTACATTTTGGTTGCCTTTCAAACGGAATTTGTTTGTTGCATTTGCTTATTTTTTTGCGGCCTCTACTACAACAAAAAAGAGAACAGTATGTGGAAAAAATTGCTACACACTTGAAACTCAATTCAATTGCGAAACAAAAACAAACATAACCAGGAGAGACATACTCGGTGCATAAAGGCTTTGGCTTTTAGTTTGATGGGCGCACGCGTCGTATGAGTTATGCCTGGCCAGGGCCAAGACACTCGAACTTTTTCAATTAAACGTTCACATCATAAACAGAAACCGATTTGCACGTTGTCATTGACAAAGCCGGAGCACACAAGGCAATTTTAAAAACACTTTAATAACTAAAATAAAGTAAGGAAATTGTTTAATTTTTTGTTAAGCCAAGCACAATGTATGGTAGCCATTAAGGCAGCCAGCATGTTGTGCATTTTACAATCTATTGAAATTGCTCTAAATTGCCAACACATTGTGAAGCAACAACAGTGTCCAGTGTATATCCAACAGGGACATGTTGCGACTCAGGAACTTTGCTGCCGAATTAAAGAATTAATAAGAGAAATATCTTTCGCCTGACGCCTGATTACATTTAATATTGCTATGGCAGCCACAGCAGCAAAATAACTTTGCGTACATCTGCTTAGAAGACCCTAGAAACAGAGCACAGTCGAAGGTTTGTAGGTTCGAAGGTTCCTACTTCCTCCTCAACAACACTACGTATACGTAACTTCAACCCGCACGCAAAACATAATTGTGAGCTTTTTATGTTGCGTGGCCTCCTCTACAACATTTTCCATGGCTGTCATTTTGATATTACATAGCTTGTAAGCTGCTCGACAGCTTCCCTCGCCCTGACTCGACCGAGTTGAACATTTTTATTTTATTATGCTGCCTGCATAATGGCAGAGTCCACTCTCTTGCCGACTCCGGTTTTATCTGTTTGCTCATAAAAATAAAGCGCTACGCATTCTTTCACGCCATTTGCAGTTACTCTGATAAGAGCTAGCCACTTTTTTGCTGTTGTTCTTACAGCAGCAGCCCTCTGACTGCGGTGTGAGAGTTCAAAGGTCAAAGCGCAAATGCCATTGTTTTGATATGTGGCTGTCAATGCTCCAGTGCCTACCACAATACTCTACTCTGCCACGACCTACTCTCGATGCGTCATTATCAAGAGCAAATAATAAATCATGACAAGCTCTGCCAAAGTAAAAGGCAAATGAAAAAGGGTCGCGGGGGAAAAGGAAATGACTCCCCCAACAGTAGATACAGTTTTCTTGCATTGTCTGTGTGTGAGTCTTGTGTATTCGTCAACTATTTCCAGCCATAATTAATCACAATTTGTGTGCGTTTTGCCGCAATTAATAATTTATATGGCATTTCTCTTCTCTCTAATGCGAGACATGAAATTAAGTTTTGTATGGAAGTCACGCGTAGAGTTTAAACCTTGTCAAGTGGTTAATTTTAAATTGTGTAATTAATAAATTAAATATGTGCACAGCTTGAAAATTAACAGAACAATATTAATCGTCATTTGATTAAAGACATTGTAAGCGAACTAAACTTTAGCTATTTATATATTTTCGGATAAACTTGAAGCTGTTTCTTTTTAAAGTGATACGTGTTTGTATTTGCTTTGGTTTTCAGTGATAATCTGTGTTAATTTCTGCTTTCGCTTGTCTTGATATTTGTAACTTTGGCAGTTGGACCACAAATTCAATACTGATTAACAGAGAGAGAGTGAGATGTGGTTATTGCCAAAGCATATTAAATTGGTGTGGCAACTAACGGTAGCTGTGTGAGTGGAAAGCACACACCACACACACACTCATACACACACAGACACATTTACTTAGAAACACACTTTGTATGTGTGTGTGTTTGTGGCTGTGATTGCCAGAGTCAGATAGTGGTAGACCTTCCACATTTCTGGCAATATGAGAAATGTCACATGACACGGCAGCATCGGAAGTGCTCGACAAAGTTTATTAATTAATTTTGTTGATTTTGTCACGTGCTCGTAATTTCACCAGAATCCGCAAAATCACACAGTCTCACACACTCAGTCAGGAGTCTGACATAGAAGGAGACAGAGAATGAGAAAGTGAGATGACAGGGTGAAGTTGATGCGTAAGCCAAAACCAAAGCCATGACTAACAGTTGCTGAAAGCCAGCCAGAGATTCACAAGCAGCCATAAACCTGAGCAAATGCAAGGGGTGGGGTGAGGTCAAGGGACAGCTGTTGCAGCAAAAGCATCCATTAGTCAAATGGCTTACACAAATGCTTCGTGCTCCTTCTGTGTCTTCAGCTCCTCAGTTGATCAGGTGTCCCGGCCTGTTGGCCACCCGCAGATTGCGTCCTCCCAGCATTCTACTATGTTTATGTTTATGACGATTATTGTTATTGGTTTTGTTTCCACAGTTGTCGTTCAGCACAAAAGTCAATTAAATGCTTTTGTGGCAGACATTTGCTCATAATTGGATTATGTTGCTGTGTTTGTGATTATATTGCAGTTTTATTGTATTCGATTAATATTTCCCATGCAAGCAACACCAATCAGCTTATGTCTAAGCCTCATTAGCGCCCATATGTATGCAAGGCCAAACTGCATATTGTAATTAAATTGCAAAATGTAAAAATATTTTGATTTGAGACGCTCATTAAATTTAAATATGATAAAGTCTTTTACCTTGTAGAAAATATTGTCAACTGTTCTTCTACTTTAAACAGCTGTAGATTAAGCATTTTATATAATTTATTGTTAATTTAGTTCTTATCTTAAGTTGTTTTTGAACTCCTCAGATTTGAACTCATCTTAAAATGTTGAAGTCATTTAGTAGATATTGTCAACTATTCTTTTAATTTTAACAGCTTGAGATTACACATTTTATATAATTTATTGTTGGTTGAAATCGTATTTTTAAATTATCTTTAAGCTCCTAATAATTATTGGGTGGACTGCTACTAGTTGAGATTTAATAAATAAATTAATCATTATATTATATTCTTATGTATGTGAAATTCGATAATCATTAGAGTTTCGAATCGTTATTTTAAATCGCATTATCTTTGCTTATAGTCGAGATGATTGTTGTTATCGTCTTTGCTTGCAGACTTGGACAATCTAATGGTCTGTGGCCATCATTAATGGACATGTGGTGTCGTATTCTTAGCCACATGTTCAGCATTATTTGGCAATAGATTCGCATTGGCCAACAGCTCGAGCAGTTCTTGCTATCGAATTGTCCTTAAAGCTGCAATCGCTTGGGCATTGAACTGTGCAAATGTGTATTGTTGTACACAGACACACACACATCTGTATGCGTAAGTGGAGCTACTTTTGTGGGTTCACGTCCTCAGCCCTTGGCTTTGGCTTTGGCTTTGGCCCAGGCAACTGTTGCAGGCATGCGCATGAATGTGGCGAGAGCCTTGAATCTTGAGTATTTCTTTGCGAACAATAGAAGAATCGTATCAACCACAGACGCAGGTCACAAACAAATATATATCTTAGCTATGAGCTACTCCATCCTGTTTTCCCAGAGAGTCACAAAACTGCAAGCTTTTCAAATTTTTCTTCCATACTAGTAACAAATAATGACATTATAAGTAAAGCTAGAAGCTCGAACGTAGCGTACTTATCATTTAAACAAACTGGAAAATTATGCTGACGCATTGAAATTGCAATAAAAATGGGCGTTGTGGGAGACATGTGCACACATGTGAGCGTGTGTGACAAGCAATTTATGCTTGTCGTGCAGAATGTCAAACATGTCAATCAAAAGTCATTTGCGAGGCGACCCGCGTACCACGGGGCGGATGAATTGGCTTCACAGTGTGATGTTCCGCTTCGCGCTTGTCGACTATTCAAATGCACATATGCAACGGGAGTTGTACTGACTGTGCCAGTGTCACTGGCAATGACAGTGGCTCTGACAGTGGCTGTGGCATCGGCTGTTTGCCTCCAGGGAGCTGCATGCCACGACACGTCAATTGCATAGCAATTTCGACCGTCCCGACGCCTCGCTGGCTCTCTAATATCAATCCGCTTTGCGTTGCTGTGTCAGAATATTGAGAAGTTCTCTAGATTCTTGCAGCTGGGATCTAACATTGTTTCGTAAGCTTATTATTGCGGTAAAAATACGGATACTCCCGCTGGAAAACATTCGATTTTATGGATCCTTGAATCGAAGCAGCAAAATTTAAATTCCTTTCAATTTAAATTGCTTATCAAACAGCCAAACATATAAAATAAATTTTACAATATTACGTGCGGACCCTTTTGAAAGAAGAGTATATACAAAAACTGCCGGATTTTCAGGCAAGCTGTCTAATAAGTGTAAATATTTGTAGTGTTTGATGGACTGAATTTTCGTCATAAAATTTGTTTTAAGAGTAGTAATTCAAAATAATCTATTTGTTTTAAATATTGTTTTAAACTAAATTAAGTCTTCAAGTAGTTGTAGTAATTATAACGGAAAGAAAATAGAAATTAATAATTTATTACAATCGTTTATATAGTTTGAGAAATAATCCAATTTCTAGTACAAATAAGAGTATCTCAATTGATAGGGAGAAACTCGATTCTCTGCTAAGGAATTGAATTTAAATCATTCAGGATGTGTGTAATAATGTGTAATTCTTAAGATCTTATATGTTATTACACTTGGCCCTCGTTTAACACGGGGCTTACGTTTCTACAAAACCTCGTGTTAAGCGAAACATGAATTCAGTACAAAATATGGAGCTACGGTGCTGAAATTCAAAATTGCCAACAATAAAATTTTTGCATTCTTCAAATTTGGTCTGTTTTTATATAAGTTTCATAAATTTGTTCAAAATTAACCAAAAGTTATTATATATATGCCTTAAATATATTTAAAACATTCATATTTTAGAAATTAAAAGTTGGTATTGAATTAATAAAGTTACTTCACATAATTTATTAACAGGTTAAATTTTTTAAAAACTCAAAAATGTTAAAAAGTAAGAAAAAGTTTTTATTCATATCAAATTGGAAATACATAAAATGGCATTTATAGTTTAAGTCGTTTCGATTCAACATGTTTTCTTTTTTAGTGGCTTCCTATCAAAAAAATCGTGTAAAAACTAGGTTTTCAGGTTGTTAAAAGGGGGATGGGAGCAAAATTTGTAACCCTGTAAGACCGAGTTCGTGAAAAAAGAGTCCGTGTTAAGCGAGGGCCAAGTGTATAACTAGGGAACACGTAAAAAATGGTTCAATTAATAAGCAGAATACATACAAACATTGCATATTTGTCTATGGAATTGAATGTATGTTTATCTTTTGACGTTCTTTTTTGCTTGGATCAGTTAAATAACATTGAAATAAGCTCGCAATCTGTGTATCTATTGTTCATAATTTATGCAATGTACACACCAGGAGATGCAAATAATAAAATGAATTATTTTCAATATGCTGTGGCAAATGGTAAAGTAATGAATATGCTATATTTATCTTTACTGACATTTTTATATTTTTTTAAATGGAAGTATAGAATATGGCTTCTTTCTTGTATTATTTTTATTTTATATTTTTAATTTGCATCGAACTTTGTTTGCTTAATCGTGTGTAGAGCATGCGTAGTTCTGTTTGACGAGTAAAATCAACCTTTTGGCATTGACTTTAATACGTTTCTTGTTTGATTTGTTTGTGGATGGACGTTGCGTATGCTGCGGGCGTTTCTCCGCTTTATTTTGGGGGTTGGGCGTGTTGTGGGGTTTGAAATTTGTGCAAATTGAATTTATTGAAGTCTAATAGTCCCACGTGTAAGCGCTATCGGTTGAGAACGCCCAACAGTGCTGACAGCCGTCCATATGTGTATGTGTGTTTATATTTTTGTGTGTGAGACGTTGACGTTTGATGTCAAAATTGCTTGTTTTAGAATTGCGTGTGTGTGTGTGTGTGTGTGTGCTTATCAATTTGTACAATGCATGCTGGCTTGCGAGCTTGTTAGTGTGTGTTTATGTATGTTATGTTTAGGGGTAAGAGAGGTGTGGAGGGTATTTATAGCCATCTTAAAGGATTCCGCAGCGTACGCTTCAAGGCAATTCCAGTGCCTCGACAGTCGAGACGCAGCCGGTGTTGGATTCGGACTTGGCATCGACTTGACTTCAGCAACGAGGCACAGCATCGTTTTTCAGACTCACAGACAGACGTCGGCTCCGTCTGGCGGGATTTGTGAGCGACCGTGCGCGTCGAGTGAAGGCAAACATGGCGACACAAAGCTAAAGAGGGTTATTGTGCGCTATGTGCTTGAATCCGTGTGTGGTTGTATTTGTGTGGTGTGCGTGTGTGCGTGTGTTGACAGGCAACGCACCGCACCGCAACCACAGCCGCTAGCAGTGCTGCCAACGCAGTCATCGGATGACTTCATTACGCATAATTTACATTTTGTGGCATTTACGTTGAAATTTTAATTGGAATTTACTTTGCGACTTTTAAATAAACGGGCCTGTTTGTTGTTAAAAACTTTTCGCTGATTTTTCCGCCTGTTGACAAGCAAATTTGCCGTGTATTTAATGGCTTAGACAGAAGGCTTATTTGTTTAATAATATTCGGCAAAAGATGCCATAAAAACTTTCAAAACATTCTTCACTGGGCGCTGCTGTCAGTCAACGTGTCGAATGCGCAATATTAGACAGATAACGCACAACAGACAGGCGGCAATTAACAGCATGTAATTGTAAACGATTTACATGCTGAGCACTGTTAAACGTTAACAGCACTCTGTCGAGTGACTGAGCGTCCGCTTTGAGTGCAACCTGCGCGCCACGCTGAGCGACTCTCAGCGAAGGCGGCGTTGGCGCTGCCGCTGGCGTCGTCGTCAGCGTCGTCAGTGTCGTTGGCGTCGGCAATGGCGTCGGAATTCAGTTCGTTTCATTCTGTGCACATTCTGAGCGCGACTGACACTGTATCGGGCTTCGTGAGGCGCTCACACAAATTCGGCAATTCATTCGTCTGTTAACCGTCTGCGGCGTTGCCACGTCGTTGTCGTTGTCGAATTGACGTTCTCATTCGCAATCGTATGTTGAGAGGAATTGGGCGCGCGACAGCGGCAGCAGCATCAGCAGCATCATTAGCAGCAGCAACAGCAAACATCATCAGCAACAGCAACAACAAGAACTACAGCAACTACAACAACAACGAGAATAGGAGCAACGGAGGAAATTAATGCATATTGTTTGCAGAGATTACAAGCACATTGATTGCTCACAACGGTAAATCATACACTCACGCGAGATACGAATATATTCGCGCGCGCGTGCCATTGCGTATACGCAGCGTTGTCGACGCTGCCGACGGTCAACGCGCGTTCCGCTTCCGCTGCAGGGCCATGAAATGCAATTCGCGTCGCGCCAATTCTCAAAATGCAATAAGAAAATACTTTTACGAGTACAACAGTGCAACTAAACGAAAAATAAAATGAAATGAAAACAGCCGTTGAGCAGCTGCCGCAAGCAGCCTTCATAAAACAAAACAACACGGAACAAAAAAAGAGAATAGAAATGAAATGACATAAAGTACAAGTATTACACAGAAATTGTCTGTCATTTGTTGTACACACGATAGAAACAAACATGCATACAAATGCATTGCATACAAATGTACATGTGTATGCACGAGAAATTTTGTATGATTGTGGTTTTGGTTCATTTTTGTTGTGTTTTGTGCTATTGCATTTTTGCCCATTTAGTTTTGTATAATTTTGTATAATAATTTTCGCAATAAAATGTGTTATAAATTTTGTCGCGTAAATATCAAAAGAAACGGCACTTGCCGCACGTACGGACGATCAAAATATGCAAACTAATATGCAACAAAAGGCATTATCGCCATTGTGACAGTTATTTGCAACGAGTGCATTGTGCAAATGCCACAAACAACCTTCGTGATGAGCAACTTGTAATTAACACCAGCTCCAGATAACATCAACTAATGTCAAGCTGAATTTTGTGCACAAACTGAATGGCAAGAAATCAGGGAAGGCTACACTTAGCCTTAAAGCAGTCAAGTCATAAAGCCAAGAAGCCGTGAACGAGGCACTCAGGCCCTACTCGTAGAGTATGGGCTGGTCTAGTTATAAGCCAAGTCACATTGCTCTGCACACATTTGTAATGCCAAACGCCACGGGCGATGCAATCAAAGTTGCTTCGACTAAACGACAAAGCGGAAGTGTTGATATTGCCGCTGCTCAGCCAAGCAGCGACTGTGTTGGCGTCTGTGGCAGTGGCAGTGGCAGAGGCAGAAACAGAGGCATTGCCACTAGCAGTGCTGTTAAAATTGTTGTCGCATAACGACTTAAGCTGCTCAGCACGCAGCGTCAGCGATTCCGCCTGCTCTGCTTTGCCTCTGTCTTCTTTGCCTGGGGGTCACACTTGAAGCCACACACACGCACACACACACACAGGATACCATTCATAGTCTGAGTAACTGTAGTTCCCTTTAAAGACTCTTGTCTCGTCTGAGACTCTACTTTGTTTACTTATGCCTTCTATTTATTTTCTATTTATTCGATTTGCATTTCAATCTGACAGCGTCTGCGCTTTCAAACGCTATCAAAACTCTCTAGATTTAAAATGCAAATTTTGTTCAGAATTTCTCTGAGCTTGCATCTAAGTGTGAGTGTGTGTGTGTGAGTTGAACACAATTCCATAATAGGTTTTTCGGCTTTGGCATCTCAAATGGGCTTTTGGGTAAATATTGTGGCACTCAAATGATTTGTCGGCTCTTGACTTGGCTTTCAACAACTTTCATGAGCAGCTTGCCAGAAACTTGATGCATTCATCGATAATATATAATTAAATGGTGAGTCGAAATGAATAGCATTATATTATACATATTATCACAATATCATATACTGACCTTTGCTTACTTATGTGTCATAAATTTAATAAACCAGTGTCTATATTACATAGATACTTAAGATTAAAATAATATTGTATTTTATAAATTATTGGCAATTTGGTTACGGGCAAATTGACAGTGATTAGCAAATACGAATATTGATATTGAAAAGATTTCATCAACTAAAATTATAAACACTTATGATCGATTGATTAAAAGTCAACAAATTGGAAATAAGATATAAAATATATTGACAGAATTTCTGGGAGTTTCACATTTCGTACTTGATTCACAAAAATTCAAGATATTTTTTTAAGATATTTATAAATACTTTAATCAGAGATAATCTGTTGATTATCGACATATTAGGAATATCTAAATGAGCTAAACAGTTTATCGAGTTTCTTATAGAAGTGAATAGTTTAGGAGAGCATTATTATAATGCTTATATGAGTCAAATTCTTATCAGTTGAATAATTTTGTAGTGTAGTTGAGTCAGAGACTTGGGAGAGTCATTAAGACATTTGAACAGCAAATTTCCGGGCTTAATTTACAGTTTGAAGCATTTACAATCTTAAAAGAAAAGATTTATTATGAAATAAATTAGCTTAAACTGTATGGATTAAAATAAAAATGTGTACTCTGCTTTAAAGTCATTAAATATTAAGTAAACAAATGCAGCCGATACAATAATTCAAATATTTTGACAGAACGGAAACGGAAGCACAAAGTGCTGACTAAATAAGCGTCATTAATGCAATTGATTTTCTGCATTGCATTTGCATTTTGCGAATTGCTCTTCGGTGAAGCAGCTGGTAAAGTTTTATTGCAAATGCAATTTAAGCGAGATAACGAGTATGCTGTGCCACGCCCATGCTCGATGCGTGTAAACAAACCAGGCCACAGGGGCGGACTCATTAATTATGATACTTTGAGTCGCCGGCAGCGATAATGGGCGGTCGCTATTGGCATACGAAGACGAGGTGTGTGTAGCGTGTATCGCAGATCCAAGTTAAAGCGAAACCTAACCGCAAAACCGCCCATGCATGCCCCGAGCGAGAGAGCAGGAGCAGGAGCGGGAGCAGGAAGAAGGGCGGGAGCAGAGCATAGGAAAGGCGGTGGCGACAAGTGCTGAACAACGCTTTAAAATACAAGCTGGGATGCTTGGAATACGATGGTGAGGACGTGTGGTAGGGGAATGAAAGTGGGAATGCGTCTAGGGCGTTGTCGGCATTTTCTTGCTCAATCAACATCAATGGGGCAGGAATTTGCAATGTAATTTACGAGTACGTTCTCAAAGCGATGCCCCGCCGTAGACACAAAACGCGGCCGTCGATGTTGTGGGTCGTGTCAAAGCCAACCTTCGAGTGTGTAGTAAGGCAGAAAATTGTCGAGAAACCACAAGACCAAAAGCACAAGCAGCAGCACAAACGAACGGTCGTTGTTGAACAAATGAAGCAGCGTGAAAATTTTGCGCCAGGACGAACGCTTTGCCTTCCACTTGATTTCATGGCCTTTGGGATGGCAAGCGGACAAAGGAGCGGGGCAGACAGTGGGAAACAACTTCTAGATACGCTGGAGCGGCATTAGGAAATGCGCTTGATTAGAAAAGCTGCAAGCGATAAGAGAACGACAAAGCGAAGCGCAATACAAAAAAAAAAATATATATATAGAAATCTAATTGAATTTTATATGCCGTTGTTTCATTCTGACCCTGTCCCTGCCCCTGTCCCTGTCCCTGTCTCTGTCCTTGTTTCGCGTTATACTTTGCTGCATGCCGCACGCTTTGCTTTAATTTTCATTTCACACTCTTTACATTGCCCGCAGCCAATTCCGTCCTTCCGTCTGTTCGTCTGCTCGTCTGTCCGTCTGTCCGTCTGTTTGATGTCCTTGTCTTGTCGGCCTGCGCTGATTTATTGGCCGACGTCAGTGCTGCTCTTTTCGGGGCCAGCTTTTCTAATGTTTTTAATTGCCTGTCAGCCTGGCTGTCCAACTGTTGGCTGTTCAGCATATCAAAAACAGCCGCACCTACAACACCCCAACCAATGAGCTGTTGTCCTGCTCTCCTTCTATCTCTCTTTCCTTGTCTTTCATCTTTCCCTATATAATGCACAATGTGTGAAAAATTTGCCAACATTTTTGTTACAGCATTTTCCAAACTTGTCAATGACAATTATGAGATAGACGAAACCGCAGGCATTGTATATACACATATATATGAATGGGTATATGTATATGAGCATGTTGTGGTGTTGTTTCAGATTACACAGCAGGAAACCACAAAATCGAATTGAAAGACAGTCCCTTTACCCAACATAGTGAGGGAAAACTTGCGACGCACACAAATGTCAGCTTGTATGTGTGTGGCTATGTCTATGTGTGTGCGTGTGGGTTTCTAGTAGTATGTGAAAAGCAAATCAAATATTTAAAGCTCATTGAAGCGAAAACTTTGACACATGTTGAAGGCGAACGGAGCAGCATTTCAAGTGGATGTCTGTGTCGGGCGGTTCAGCATTTGCTTAGAAAAACTTTCATTGATTTGGCTTATTGGAGTGACTACAATACGAGAAAAAGGCAAAAAGGAACGGGAAATCCTCCTTAGCTAAAGCATTTGCGCAGATTAAATCGATTAAATAAACTTGTTTTGAGCAAAAGCAATTTCGTGGTTTTTCTCTTTGTCCAACTGAATTTTGTTTCGCATAAAATAAATACGAAATTGTCAAAGCGTTTAAACTTGGAAAGAAAAACCACAACAATAAAGTTTTTCAACTACAATTTGAAATATTTATGTTATTTGCCATTTTATCTGTTCAAATGCATTCTTAAGTAAATAATAATTATGCTAATAGATGTTTTCTATTTATAATATCAGTTGAGTATTGCGTCTACAACAATTGTCAGTTGAAATAAATAAATTGGTTTAATTCGCTTTTTAATTGCATGCATGTCTACCTCGAATGTGTTTACAAATCGACAGCTTACTTAATTAATTGTGGCAAGTGTGCAGTAATTATTAATTCCTTTATTAATATTCATACACAGTTAAACCAGCAATTTTTATTTTTAAAATGTTTTCCTCTTAATTCAGATAACATAATGTTGCAGCGTACGCGAAATGCAATTGAAACAAATTAAAATCAATGAAAACTAATCAATATATATATTCCCAACTAGTCTAAAATTATTATAAAAAATATATATATATATTGAGAAAGGGCAGTTCGTAAAGGCTATAGCTCATGACCTCATCGCCTTCAATTAAACTATTTTCAATCAAAATTCTAACTGTCGCATTCTGTACTTGAGCTTGTCTACAATAGAAGCTGTATTTAGTAAGTGAAAGAATCTCCGAGTCTGTATAACCTTGAGATTGGTTTGAGTAATACAAATATTGATGCTCGTTGTTTACCTGGCCTTCAAAACGATCGCATAGTAAAGGTAGCAGTTACTTAAGAAACTATTCTGTACGTAATTATTGTCTATCTGTCTGAGCTTGAATAAAAAAAATCTAATATGTACATTTGCTCAGAGTTTTAATTTGTTAATATTGATATTTGCACAACTGCATTTATACAAAAAAGTTCGTCAGATTTAGTTTTCTTTTCAACTTTAGTGAAGGGTATATTTCATTATCGTCACATTTGTAATACATATGTAAATGACAGTAGAAACACTAAGTAGACAGACGAGGTTTAAGTACACAAGTGAGTAAGTAGTATGATGCACCAGATACACACAAATAGATAATGATACACAGACACAACGAATGTATCTACAGATGCCACCCAGTGAGAACTCGTAAATGTGGTTGCCAACGTCGCACCGCAGTCATCCCTTTGTTGTGGTTTGTCTGTCCCAGATTGTGTTTGGCATTGAGCGCTAATCAGATAATAATAATCAAGTGGAATGGAATAGCAGTGGCCGTGGTCGAGTTTGTGGGCCGTTGCTCAATACTGCCCAATTTCCAGTTCTCCTTAAAGATACGACCTCAATAGAAAGGTGGTAATGCTTCCTTCGAACCCTTCGACATTCCCATAGTTGTTGCCTTTGCCAATTGTTCGTTTAAGTCGAGTGTCTGTCGAAGGCAAGTATTGTCTGCTCATTTAACCCTTTTTATGAGCACCATTTGAAAGTGCAGGCTCGAAACACTCAATGGAAGATAAACACAGAAGCAGGCCCACTAAAAATTGAACAAAAAAAAAAAAAGAAAAGAAAATGCAAAATAGTTGAAAAAGTATGCAAATGCGAAAAGGCTGCCAAGCGGCTAAAAAGTCCTCTACCGAATCTGTTTTTTCGGGTGTCACGGCTGAAGGATATGGGATGAAGCAAGGGATGGCATGGCAAGTGTGAAACGAAAAATAACAGAGTAAATTTAGCACCTGAACATGGGAGTAGAAAATGCGCTTTGCTTTTAGATTCTTTTTGGGCTGCCTGCGGCCTGTCGATAAAATCCACAAAAAATACTCAGAAACTGAAGCTGCAAAGTTGAAGCTAAGAATAACTTAAAAGCCAAGTTGAAAACACTTTGGAGCAAAAGGATTTGGCAATCAAAAGCAAACAAAATAAAAAGAAAGCTTGCAAAGTGACTGCGCACAAAGCCAGATTAAAAACAGATCCACAGATTATTGCACACTGTTCGTATGCGTAATGGACTTAAAGCTAATTTCAGTTCCATGAACGGTTTCAGAGCAATTGTATTTAATTAAAGTCGTTCGCAGAAGTGGACCAAAAGTCGTGCACGAGTCCGCAAATGTAGCTGTGTAATTTCCACAGCACTCTGCAGCATTTAAATTAAAAACTTGGCAACCCAAGCGGACCAAAGAATTACGCTAATAAAAACAAAAGAAAAACCAGAATCAAAAATAAAAATAGCAGAGAATTGCAAACAAACACATAGCTGGTAGCATCGTGAACACTATAAAATGAATTAAAAATTAAAGCCAAAGCTGCAGCAAAGGCCTGTAATGCAAATGAATTAAAAAACTTAAATGAAAGATATCTGGAAGTGAGGAAAATCGCTCAACTTTTAATTAGTTTGCTATGCAACCGAATGGAGTCAGACTGGACGGAGGCTGGTTCTTTCTTTGACTTTAATTTCAGTTAGCTGATTCATATTTTATTAAGCTTCTACCAACAGAGAAACAGAGAGAGAAAGAGAGAGATTGAGAAAGAAAGAGAAAAAAGCGCTTGCAGCAGCTGTGAGAAAACCAATTGGTGTAATATAGTTCGCTGTCAAAGTTCAACAAGTCAACTGAGAAGCTCTAATAATTACTATTTGCCTCTCATTGCACAAACAGCGTGGCGAACGAATAAACACTATAGAACATACATTTCAACTGCACTAAATTCTTAATTGACTTTGCTCAGCAGCTGCAGCAACACATGGCACAATAGAAAACACAACTAAATACAATACAAATCAAATTAATTGAATATTATGCATACGTCGTGTGTGCTAAGTGAATACCATCTTTGATGACCTTCGAATCATTCACATGGTTCACATTTGATTCCATAGAGATGTGTTTATTTTAAAGTGAAACAAGTGAGATTTTATACAATCTTATTGTAATTTTTTTGTTTTGCAATTAAACGAGTAATTAGAAGTATTATTGTTATTACAGCATCTGGAACTCAGGTAGCTCACTCAAGAGTTAACAAGAATTGATTGAATGCTTATTTGCTTACTTAATATTTATTCACATGCTTCAAACATTGTTGGTTTTACTTTCATTTATGCCTAAGCCAATTCGTGTTTATTTGTTTTCATTAAGCCGCAATTGATGACAAAATGCCTGTACACAAGTCATTATTAGCATTTATTAACTTTATACGACTCGGCAGCAAATGTTTCGCTTGTTAGACAACAGAGGCGAAAATAGCACCATTGCCGTATTTACACCCACACAACCCTATCACACACGCATCTACATACATAAATATGACAACAGCAACGGCAAAAGAATATTTTAATATGCCGGACCAGGCTCAGTCACAGATGAGTTTTATGGCCAATTATCTATTCTATGGGCCCATTAATGGTTCATTCGAATTTTGAATGGATTTCCCAGAAAAGACAAGGTAACGCTTCGCCTATTCAGCCAGTTAAGTTTTTCGAGCCCCCCTATTGTAAATTTTGTTTTTGTTTGCTCGAACATAATAAGTACGACAATTCCACGCCCATATGCCGTGTAATAGTCGTAGTCACAGTCGCAGTTATCCGTAGTCATCCGTAATTGGGATTGCAGTTTATGGTGCGCCGGACAAAACACTTGTGCGTTTTACGACTACAACATATTAGATTTAATTGACAGTTTCACAGTGGCAGCTGAAGCTAGCATTAAATTTATGGATCCCTCAGCACTTACATGTGTATTCTAAGTGAAATGTCGTTATATTTGATTTGTAATTTAAGCACCTGCCACGCCTGTCACACACACAATTCGCACACCTCATAATTTGCGCAGATATTTCAGTTATTTTCATGCACATCATTCAAATAGTTTTCTCATTTTCATTCCATTTAAGTTAATTTGTGCAGACCACAAACTGTTTTCAATTGACTGAGTAATATAAAAAAAAATAAGAAATCTAAATATATATTCAAATACGAGTAACAGATGTGATTGATAAATTTGAATTTCATATTGATATCTATGAAATAAATAGTATATATTGTTATTGACGTTGTCATAGATTTCCTTAATAAATTTGCATTTCAGCATACAAAACTTTAAATAAATAAATCAGTACCATTATCAAATGAAATAATTTCTATTATTATTAATATTAGCCCAAGAAGTCAATACAAAGATTAACTGCAAGTTTCTATTCATAAATTTAATTTAATTTATTATTATTCTATAAGTAATAAAATATATATGGCATAAATTATTGTGGATGGCGTATTTGTAGTTGCAAATGAAAATTATTTATACCAATTGAGAACGAGCAACCTATCATTTGATTAGCTTGGAGTCGGGTTCAACCTGAGGAGTTATTTTGCATCCAAGTGCAACGACAACGTTGATGTTGATGATGCCTCCAGCCTCCATGTTTGTGCTGCTTTCCGTTTGACTGGCTGAAAATGCAATTAAGACGTGATGGAATTTTCATCAATTAATTTCATTTTAATTGACATGCCACATGAGTCATTGGCAGCGACTTGTTGACCAGAAGCATTTATGAAAGTATATATTTGTTGCCAAAAACTGGTGATAAAAATTAAATAAATTAAGCCACGCATCAACAGTTGCCGCATTTATCGTTCTGTCTGTGTGTGAGTTCGTAATTGCTGTGCAATCAATGAAATTAATCAAACGCTCCCAAAGCCAAATGACTTCAGTTGGCTGTAGCCATGGCAATTGTCTGTTGATTTGCTTTTATGACTTTTTAATAACACTCTCGAGCCGGTCAAAAGTAAGAAGAGCAACTGTAACGCCCGGTATCTCGACTAGCCACTCATTGCTGCACTCAGTGGCACACTCACTGGAGTACTCGTTCGCATTCATTCACAAAATCAGCCGCATTCAGTCGCACTATGACTAAAGCATAAGAGCCGCGGCTTCAATTGCAGAGTCGCTCTACTTATAAGTGCATGTGTAATCAGCAGACTCTGACAGCTGAAATGTTGACGTCTGCGACGGCGACGGCGACTGTGACGGCGACAGCGACTGCGACAGCGACAGCGACTGCGGCTACGTGCGGTCCGCCAAACGCGAGCCACACATGAGCACGTACTGTAATTGAAATTCATAGATGCCAGTCAGTATTCGAGCAGGGCTCATATGTATGCAGATATGTATGTACACACACACATACACTTGCTAATACTTATTCACATATAAAATAATAATAATTCTTTTGTGCTCGTTTTGTAAACAATTATATATTAAGTTGGTATCGTTTGGTATGCAAAGTGCGAGTGCGTTTTGTTTGCCACTTTATTGCGGTGGCGGGGGTGTTTTTGTGGTGGTTGAGGTAGGGGTATCTACATCTTAAGATGCTTCAGCGTTATCTCGATTATCATCTGGCTGTCTGTGGGGGTTGCTCTCAATTGTCGTGCTATGAAATTCAGATGTTATCACGCTTATTCTAGTGCGGGTTCATTCTTATATCGCTTAGTTTCAGTTTAAGCTGACAACTGCAATTGAATGGAATACAGTGTGGATGATAATGCATAATGACAGGCAGATCAGCTGTGAGAGAATTGCTTTCTCTTTTAAGTATCGTCCAGGGTTTTCCCTTTGTCGATTTGCAGCGCATTCTTCAGTCAACATGGCGCAGCCTCAAGATTTCAATGATTTATTTGATTCAAACTGCACATGAAAATGCCAGAAATGGCCGCTGCTCGCTTCGCTGTCGACGCTGCACTAAAAATACTCAGAAGCTTTTACTTGCGTTCGGTATTTATATTTTTATTTCATTTCATTTAATTGCTCGGTTTGTTGTTGCCCGGTCTGTTGCGCTTGTTAAAGTGTTTTTATTTAATTTTGTATTGGCTCAAGTTCATAGCCCCAACAAAATATAAAAAGCTTCCTCAGTTAGATGCTCTTGTTCTGTTATTCTTGCAGCATTATTTTTGTTTCAATTAACCAAAATGTATTTTCGTTGGCGTTTTACGTCACTTTGGCAAATAAAAACAATGTCAGCTGCCGGTTCAGTCGGCTGCTCGAATTTCTGTCGAAATCCTATTGACCAGTTTATTGAGCTCTGCTTTCAATTTGACAATTGGAAATGGAAATTACTCGAACTGGCTTTTGTCAGTGTGACAAGCGGCGCTCAGAGTTCGGTCAAGAATTAATTGCACCTTCTGGCATAAATTTATCGTTCAGATGAGCAGCGATTGTCGCTCAATTCTGATTCCGACATTGATGCTGCATCAAAATGCCGACAGGCATGTGCAATCTGGCGTATGAGCAACGAACAATGAGCACATAATGCTTGCATCATTTAGTGGACAACCCTTTGCTGTTGTTGTTGTTCTTGCTGATGCGACGTTGTTCATGCAAATTTGATGCCACCCAGTCTAGGTCAGACCCAATCTCATTTCAACGCCCACGTGGCAATCCAAAGCGCTGCTCAGTTCATGCCAACCCGTCTGCTGAGAGAAAGAGAGTCAGAATCCCAGGAGCACGACACGATAATCACCGCTTTGCACATCAGTCAACCAATCAATTTAGTTGCCGCAACCAAGTCAACCCCTTGTCCTAACTACCTAGACAACATCAACCTAGACATAGACGTCATTAGAACCTTTGGAGCCAGACAGAGAGATAAAAGGCAGAGAGTGATGGACAGGGAGAGAGAAAAACTGAGAGACAGTCGCTGCTCTTGGCAGTTGCAGTGATTTTTATGTCTCCGGTTCTAATTAGAAATAGTACATTGGCTGACATTGAGCGTTGATTTATATGAAATGCGAACGGGATTTTTTTGCTTAGGTTCCCACAGACAATCAACAGCAGTATCGTTGTGGTTGACTGAAGATTTGCCTGTGTGTGTAAGTTTTGTTTTTAGGCTCTTACGTATTGTGATTTCAACGGGGTTTTTTTTTTTTGTGTGTGTGTATGCTTTGAACTACTTTATCATCCAGCAAGCCAATGACTGAATGCTTTCTTAATTGTTTGTAGCGTAATTTTGTGCCCCGTTCGAAAAAAATGCAATGTAATTAGCATACAAAGCACGTAGCGTATTCAAAGTGCAATAAAATTTGTATTAACACTATTGTTGTTATTGTTACATAGTTAGTAAATTCTAAAAATACTCTGATAAAGGGTGTTCTAGTCCAATCATGAGATCCCATGATGGGATCATCAGAGAGTTGAGCTGGTTCGTTCTGGGATCTAATCATTTTCATTTTCTACTTATATATAGTCTGTACACATTACAGGGTATCACAGCTGCGACACTCTAAATGTTTCTATTCATTCTTGATGCAATCTACAATCAGCAGGTGAGACTTCGAGCTATTGTCTAGCATCTTTGCGAGGGAATCTAAGTTTGTTTGTTGCTTTGTTATTTCCACTGCCGCAAACTGTGCTCGTCACTAGTGAGTCAACTGGTTTATGTGTTGAGAAGAACTGGCAAATCAAATGTGTGGCTATTAAATCTGGCTAATCATCAGCGTGACAAATTTTCACAGTCAATGCCATGGAGCATCAATTGACAGCTTCTGAGCTTTTACTGGTTGAATTCCTGTTTACTCTCGCTCAAATTAACCTCAATAAAAATATATATTATACATTTAATATATGTTTAAATGCACGCGTCATGCACGATATGTGATTACACTTGGCAACAAATTTGGACTTTTTTCCTTCTCAACTGATAGATATGGTGCCCCATAAGACGAAAACCATTTTGTTTCAATGGCAGAGTTTTCTTTTTGAATTTTTTAAAATTTGTCTTTTTTTTCATAAATTTTTTTTTGAGGTGCGACCACATTTATCATCATTACTCGAGAATGCAAAAACCAAATGCTTTACTATTTCTGAAAATTAATTAATATATGTTTCTGTAATTCATTTATACACATTCTAAGATACAAACCAGTAGTTTTAGAGCTATCAATTTTTAAATTAAGAAAATGATAATTATTTTTATTGTTTTTTTTTTTTTTACCTTTTTTAACTTCAAAACTTACTTTATATTTTTGAACTGTGGTTTGAACCTGTTATTGCATAGCTGCATTATTTAAGCGTCGTTTAAGATATGTTTTATTTAAATATAAAGAGAGACGGCTAAGTTATTAGCATAAAAAACAAAAATAGATAATAAATAATTATTTATTTGCTGTTTAATTTAGAAAGGTTTCGAGTCTGACGAGCTTCCAAATCGTTTGATATGTCCCATAAGAGTTTTACAAGCTGTTTTAGTTGGGATATTCTTAGAATAAATGAAAGCTCATTAAAGTTCACAAATGCTTAAGTTGTTGAAGAATGAAACATTTCAGATCTACCACGGCCTGGAGTCTGAGTATTTTCTAGTTTAAATTCATTTCAAAAGGTCTTAACTATCAGCAAAATAGATAATTTACATAAATTTCTAGGATTCACCAGCTGCCGTTGTCAACCCTTGACACGAAAAACTCATTAAGATGTCTGCTAGAGCCTTAAGGCTAATGAATGAATGAACTTGAGTGTGAGTGTGAATTATGAAATTTGTTCACATCTAACAAGTCATAAATGTTTTGCCCGCCAGCTGGAAGGGTTGGTAATGCCCCCTTAACACCTAAACACCTAAACACCGACATTTACTAGTGACAAAACGACACGCACCGCACATGCCACAAGCACTCACTTTGTGCCACATGTGTGTGTGAAAGAATGTGTGTATCTGTGTATTTGTGAGTGCAGTGTAATCTGATTATAGTTTCAAGTGTCCGCATCGAACATTGTTGATGATGTAATTAGTTTGATAGACAATAGCTGTAAAGTGCAAAATGAAAATTGCATTACGCCATGCCTTTTCTGAAAATTGTGCAATTTTTAGTATGTTAACTGGGACTCGTTACGGGCTGGAAAAAATGAAATAATTAAAGGCATTTAATTTTAAAATTGCCATTTAAATGCGTAATTTGTATTTTTAACCAATGTCATTCACATGTTTCGCACATTCTCTATTTAATGAGCTTTACTTTTTATTGCCAGTCAATATAAATCAATTACGTTAGTGTTTAATATACACAGGAACCCAGCAACAAAAACAAACTCGTCGGTTACTCTGATTGCCACTAACAAGTAAAACCGCAAACAGAAATAAAATATAAACAATCGCAGTCAAAATAGATAAGAGTGCTTCAGTCAGGCAGAGATGTAAAACAATTCTCGACTTGTATATACTCTGTAGCGTACATTTTCTAATGAACTCGAATCTTTTCGTTATGTAAGAACTTTAAGCATGTTTCGACTTAATGAATGATATTTGGAAAGTCCCCTCTAAGCTGCATAAAATACTAAATAATTAATGTTATTGAAGAGAGTTATGTCATGAGTCAAAAGTTAGAAAATACTATCCAGTCAACTCGTGAGAATTGCTTTGGTTAGAATAAACAAGGGAACTCCATTATTGGCCATCAAGTAAAGTAGTTTTTGTGTAAACATAATATGATATTATCATAGAATTGTACTTTGTCAGAGGTGAATCATTTACCTGTATCTGAACGGCTAATCAATTCGCCGCCTTTGGCTGGTTTGCATTGTGTAATTAACACAATTCCTACACATGTTACGATTACATATTACGCATACGCGAGGTGGCCGCCAACAGCTATGTGCCGAAAACAAAAATCAATAAATAATGTCAGTCCCCCTGCCGAAACTTAACGTTCGGGATTTAAGGCCAAATTGATCTAAAAGATAGCTAAAATTAAAAACCGCACACAATTTATTGCACGACCAAAGTGATGCCCGCGGGCGCGTAAATATAAGTATGCCAAATTACATATATGTATATAGAAATATGGTAAATTTAGTTCAGAAAGTGGTTTGGCTCTGCGTTTCAGGGGACTCGAAATATTTTATACGAATACTTATCATTCTTATTTTCAAATAAAAGAATAGGAAAATAACTTAATAAGCTGAATAAATCTCTTTAATTAGCTTGTTGAATACCAATAAGAATTAAGTCGTTAAGCACTTTAAGTTTTATATGCAGAAGACATGATTGCTCGATTGTTAGATACCCTGTACTCGATTGACTCTCGATTTCCTTCTGTTTATGTACTTCATTAGATATACATAGAAGCTGTTATTTAAAACAAATTGCGTGTAGGGCATACAAAAGTCGACATGTCACAAGTGCTACCTCTAGTTTCTATCATCATAAACTAAAATGTTATGTCACATAAAATTATCCCACAGACAGCTTTGTGGTTCTTTAATTAACGTTCGCTATTTTTGGCCAAATGTTTTTCGATGCACGAAAACATCAAAATTGACAATTTTGTCGGTTGACCGCTTGTGCCTGCGATGTTAAATTATTTGTTGTTGGTGCCTGATGCAACCCGTTTGAGCTATTTATTTGCAATAATTTCGAGGAAATTCTCTGACAGCTTTGTAAATGGATTGAAAACATTTATAATTATCACGGCAGATAATGCTGCAGTTGTACAACAATAATGAAAGGCAAACACAAATTTATCCAGGTAACAAGGCTCTCTTTTATGTGAAATAATCCAGTGTCTTTCCTTTCTCTTTGCTGTTGACAAGTTGAACGCTTGTTTTTATTTTCTTTTATCACCTGCGGCGTGTCTGTTTCGCCGTCAGCTCAAACGCCATTTGCGTCAGCTTAAGCATTAACGTCTCTTACTACCAACACCCACGACATTTAAGACCACAGACAAAAACCTCAACGAGAACAACAACAACCAGCTGCAATTGAAAGCATTGTCTGTCATTTGAGGTTTGCTGGCATATTTCACGCGCTTTCTATTTCAACTTCAACTTAAAACCGCCAAGTGCTCGGCTGAAAATATTTGAGCCAACTTCCAACTCATGGAATGCCGGCAAGGTTTTCTGGTTGTCTCTTAAATATTAAATCCCAAAGATTCTATAATGTTACTGGTTAAACGCAGCTTCCGACGAGAAGTGATTAACAATTGCGTCTATTCTCATAAGCTTATTACCATTTAATCTGTTTATATTGTGTTTAATAAAAGACAATGCAATTGTTTCTAAATAACAACTGCTGAATTATACTGTAAGAGTAGATATATTTGATGAGTTTATAAATACACATTAAAAATTTGTAAGTAACAAACAAAGCTAAAAGTTGAGCTACAAATATATAACAAAAGATAAATTATTTAATCGCAAACGATTAGAGGCATTTTATTATTTCGCTAAGCTCACAACCCCCAATCTTTAAATAGATGATCAGTAAATAATCTGTGAAATTAATTTTTTATCCAAATGAGAAAAGTCCGAGTTCACACATGAGAATCTAATTGCATGTTTGTCAGACAAACTTGATTGTTTTTTGGTTTTAGTGCATATATTTCCATTTAAATGACAATAGAATATATCTCAGGAAATGCCTTGGGAAATATTTGACACGTGTTATCTGCCTCTATGAATAACAGGAAACATAATCTGGTCAAATATATTAGACTTAAAGCTTAGATTATACAATATTTCATTCAGTTGTAGTTAAAAAAAAATTTATTTGAAAATAAATTTTACTTTTCTTTAATCTATGCAATGACAATGTGGCTTAAATGTGAGGCTTTTCATGTCTCTGCAGCTGAGGCAAACTGCACTCGTTGGCCAGTTTTGTTGGCCATGTTCAAGATACGAGCAACAGTCACATTTTAAAGTCTCGCAATGAAAAGCAGAGTCACAACTGCAGCAGCGGCAAAAAAAAAAACCATTGAATGTGCAATGCTTTTCACTAAAATTGAATGCAAATGTGTCTTTCATGATCTCCCTCTCTCACTCTCTCACTTGATTCTCTGTTTCTGTTGCTTTCCCTCTGGTAAACGAATACAAAAAGAAAAGCCAAGTCTGCATCGCTACGTTGTTTGGACTACATCTTTTTGTGCATAAATTGCAACACTAACCGTAAAACTGCAAAATGTGAATGTACCTGAATGTGCCTGTGAATGTATCTGAGTATCTCACAGATACACATTCATACCTGTCGTACTCGTAGGTGTTGCTGAATGCGAAATGTTGTCGCTCCACGTTTCGGCTGCTGCACACTTTTATGTGCGACACGGCGTGCTCGACAACATTTTATGCTTGTGGCACCCAATCTCTCCTGCCACAAAAACAAATTCGCGACTACCGCAGGGCACCGCACTCAGTGGGCGTGGCTTCAATCTTACGCGTTCTCTGTACTCTGTGAGTACTTAGCCTCGTTTGAGTCTAATTAAAATGAAAATTTGTTACTTTAATGAAAAACTTTTGTGAGCAGGCCTTAGATGCCCATTAAATAACTCAGCTTGGTAGACTTTTCTGTAAGGCACTGTAACGGCTGCCTCAGCCTCAGCCTCTGCCTCTGCTTCTGCTACGACTCAGTTTAGTTGACAAATGGTAGTGGCAAAAATGTCACGTAGCCGCACCGTGTGCTCGTGATATGAGGAATATTCACAGTTAAGGTCATTGTGAGATTACAGATAACTAATTTTGAATGTACACTGAAAAAAAATTGGTACTGTTACCTTATGCAGCACACCTCTATTATTTATGATTTTGATGCAATCAGAAATCAGATTAAAATTACTCTCTCTTCATATCGCAATTCAATTGCAACTGACAGGTGTCGCCCAATGTAAATTGGCAACATTTTCGTGTCGTCGCATGTTCTTTTATTTATTTATTTTTTTGGTTTTGTATTTTATTGTGGTTCTTCTTGTTAACGGCTGCCGAATATGAGCGCAAGGCTGACTGGCAACGTTTAAGGAACGGGTTTCCTCAATAAATTCTCAGAACGGCGTCCAACAAACAAACTGACATCAAGGGTAGCATGACAGCCGACAGCCATAACGGTGACAGCGATAAATTAAATGTTAATTTGAATTTACCGTTCAGTGACACGAACAGGCCACACACACACATATACACACACATGCAGAGACACAGATACTAGCAATTTTTATGTAGCCGATGGGGCGCAAAAAGTGGCAAGTGCCACGCTAAATGAAACGTACAGAAATCGAAATTGAAACCGAAACGAAAATAAAACTTTATGTACGAAAATTGCCATTAACGTGACAATAAACAGCAAAAATAGAAAGGACACCGAACACATGGCCATAATCTGTAATTGTCTGTGTTACTGTCTGTGTATGTGTAAACCGGGTAAATTTAAGTTTTGTGACTTTAAATTTCTTTGTTAATTCGCTGAGCCTGAAAAAAGAGCGACAGGGACTTTTGGGCCAAGTCGCACAATGGGCTGGAAGCCCAAAACTTTTTGTTAGACCTAGACTCCGAAATTTATTGCCAAAGTTGTGCCAAGAAAATATATGCAACTTGTAAACTTGGCCACATTGCCGACTTTGGCGTCTGCCATTTGAAATGCTAAATGTGTTGTTAGCTGTTACACTGACCGCATTCCAAGAGCCCAAAACGCCGCATATTTGTCAACGAGCAACCCGTTTGATAAACCGGAAATGATACCTACATTCAACCCCACAAAAGAGTCAAAGCCAAGTCCCAACGATCGCCTCATAAAACCTGCAAAATTGCCTCGCCTGTTCTGATTGCAAAATAAACCAAAAAAAAAAACAAACAACAAAAAACAGAAAATAAACCAAGAAAAATCAGGCAAGCCCCTGTAATAAATACCGAGGTTCCATCGGCGGCAACAACCTACAAGCTCAACCCCAATTCCAATCCGAATCCCAAGCAACGTCCCCCAATGAGCATAAGCTGAAGTTTGCTATGTTCAAGTTGGACCTCTGATTTCTGTTGCCGTTGTGCGAGATGTTGTTTTTGTTGCCTTTTGCTAAAACTCGCCTTGATCTACTTTTCAGCCATACGACCGTCAGTCGACAGTTGGTAGTCGACAGTCGACAGTCAGAGTTCCAACTCAGCAGTCAAATGGGCCGACTCTGGTCTGGCTTATACAAGGATACATGCATATATATTAGAGTGTGTGTGTGTGTGTGTGTGTGTGTGTGTGTGTGCGGGAGATGGGGCTGCGCAAATGTTGATGTGGAATGATTTGAAATACTTTTAGTTTGTTGCTGCAGCTGCTGTTGCCGCTGCATAATCTGAAATTGAAAATTGTACAGTGGTTCCCAACGCAATTTTATTTAGCAATCAGCTTAATGCGTGCTCGTTGGGATGAATACTTGACGCATTGATCAGGAAAGCAATGCCTTTATATGTATTAATTAATGTTCAAAAAGCTTCTTTATCAATTTACATGCAGTTGGAAAATTAAATTATTCATAACTTTAAAGCCATAGTTTCCGGCTCCAGTGTGGCGTATAACTGAAATCCGCTTCAAACTTTAAAATTATGCAAACACGGCTTGACCAAAACTGTGGCTATTGTCAAGGGGGCTTGCACATGCCGACGCATATTTGATTTTTGGCTTAAACAAAAAAGCGTATTTCTCTACCTTTTGGGATTTTGTAGCAGCAAATGGATTTAGGTGTCCGAAGCTGGGTCCCGATTTGGGTTCGAGCTCATTTTAAGGCCTGGGTCCGGTGTGTATTGGTTTGGGCCACAATTAGCCGCAGTCAGGCGAACAAATGCAAATGCCACTTTGATTGACAGAAGGCACAATAAGCATATTGATACAATAGATAGCTGTTGCAAGCGTCTGTCTCTCTGTATCTACGTCAATCTGTCAGTCTGTCTGTCAGTCCACTCAGTGAGTTTGTCAGTCACGACTGAATATGCCGTCGTCCTTTTATTGGGAACATCTAACTTACTGCAACAGCAAAAATCGGCACTGACAAGTGAAATAGGCTTGTGTAGAGCATGAAATATGGTAATAGCTCTATATACACACTACATCGAGCTAACACTTCTCTCCAAGGCGTATCTGTCTCTGTATATTTGCGTGTGTGTCTCACAGTCACAAGCGAAGCGTGAAATTTCATACATATGCAGAAGGAAGCTGAAGGTGCGTGAGTATGCGTGAGTGTGTGTGTGTGTGTGTGTCTGTGGCAGCACATAAACACTGACATTTAGCTCACATAGTCACACGTAGGCACATATACATACGTATAAATGTGTCTCACTTACACACAAATAACATGCGCACAAAAGTAGGCAATGCTTTTTGCTAACTGAATTGCGGCTGCCAAGAAACTTTGCTCAAGTGCTCTTCCTCCACATTGACCGCCCACAGCTGGCAGTGACACATTCCTTTGCTTTTCACATCCCTCTGACCATTTTATTGTTGTACTGTCATTCCGCGAGCCTCTTGATGATGCTGATGTCCTTAGAGTGTCGCGCCAAATACCTCAGAGCCAACTTATTTGAGTAGTGCTGCCAGTTTATATGTATATATACATATATTTATATATATATATATATATATATATCTTCTATTCTCTCTTTCTCAAACGAAGACAATGTCACTCATGAATCAGTTGAACATGAATGCAAACTGTGCACTTAAATGGCATATTATATAATTGAAATTTCATTTGAATGCTAGTCACTTCTACTCGCCCTCAATGTCTGCGCCTGAACATTATTGTGTAATTAATGCACATATTTAATTAGCAGTTAAATAACATTAATTTCAGGCAGGCTGCCTGACAACCTGACAGCAGACTAGACAAATATCGTTTATCGCATTGACCAACTGGAATAAGTCATACAAACCAGCATCCATTAAAATGTGTGTGCCTTTGCATGTGTATGTGTATGTATGTGTGGGTGTGTGTGTGTGTGCTGCCACATGTTCAAGTGTTGCTTTGTGGTTTGGCGAGGCAAAGTCTGCCTGCTGCAGGTGTTGCCCGTAACAAACCCCGCAAGCAGCTCAGACCGCAACACTGGCAACATCTACGAGTAGCTGACGTTTATGAGGTTTATCGATTATAAGTACGGGTAAGCTGCTTAATGTGCACCAAGTGTGCAATTAACGTGCCAGTTCACCACCAACTTGAGCTTAAATTTGATTACCTTTGTGTGTATTGCATGTGGACACTGCCAAGCTGACAATATAAATTCTTGATTCAAATCAGTTTTATTGAGTTGCTCCATCCCTTCTTAGACTCTCTGTTTAAGAAGTATCAAGTGTCTATTAAGTCTATAAATAAAGTTTATTTATTCTTGATCAGCATTAATAACCGAGTCAATACTCCTTAAACTCAAAAACAGAAGGAGCTGTTGCCTCTAAGCTTGGTACGTTGGCTTCTGTTTGACTTATAATTTTTGCCCTTTAAAAAAATAACAAAAAAGTATAAATGCCGATTTTTCCAGATAACTTTATCATAATAGGATAATAAACTCGGAAGTTATTAAAGAAACAATTTTACTTTCCTACTAGTTTATGCTTTAAATAGATGCCTTGATACCGTTCACGGAATCTACTCTATGCCTTCAATGCTGACCTCGGACACTCGCAGATAATTTAGCCATACCATCATCGTGCCCAACAAAAACAAACTGTGGCAACAGACAGCTAGATAGACAGACCGACGGATGCCAACAAATATACGGAATTCTTTGCTTATTCCTGTCAAACTCGATGACTATGCGACAGCCGTGTGTCAACGTTGTTTGCGGTAACTGAAGTAACTTATTTCAATTGCTACAATGGAGATAGAGTCACAGTCACAGCCACAGTCACAGCATAAACATTTACGATATGGTTGTCATTCATAATGTCTTACTCTTAAAGCAAAAGCAAAATCATGTTTTCAAGCACGCAGGGCAATAGCTTAATAAGCTCATGAAGTCGGTGTCTCGAGCAATTGTCGTCGTCCTTTCCAGTAAGTGGCTGTCTGAGATAATGGGCTAAAGACAAGCGGATAGACTAGGGTTGATTGTGGTTCAGGGCTGCAACGTAAAAATACGCTCCATTTGAAAGAGATGACTTGGATGCAATCGAACACAAAATATCAGAGATTATATACAAGTACATCAGATTCGCTTCTAGTCTCGATGCGGCTCTAAGCCATTTTGCATCCCTTGCAGAGTCAGCAAAATTAAAAGAGTCCCTCTCCTAGTGAATTTTGATTTGATTCTGCAGCACTCTGGCACATACGATGTTCATTTGCCAAACGTGCCTTTAGGATGATCAAGTTATATGCTATGCTGTCATAAAAAACGGCTCAAAGTGGGCGCCAGAAAAGCAACAGGAACGGCAGCCAAAGAGCATCAGCTTTTGCGACTACGGACAAATTGAATAAACACATAACGAGCCCGTTGCAGAGAGCAAGGAACGAAGCGGTAATAAAACTTTTAGCCATCCGAAAAAGAGCAACGAAGCAACAAACAGAGAAAACCAGTCAACCAACTGATCTAAGTTCGTTATTCGCTTGCCATAGAGGGAGCAATAAAATGCTTTGGGTCCACAATAAGGCACAAGGTGTGTGGTGCTCATAAGTATGCTACAGTTTTCTATCTGTATCTGAGTCCTGTCTTCTGTCTTCTGCCTTCTGTCTTCTGCCTCCTGCTGTGTTGTGTGTATTGCTCTGTGTGTTTTGCCTTTTTGAAATTGTTTCACCAAATGAATTTAAATGTGCTGACGGCAGCAGGCATTGGTCGAGGGGTTGAGAAGGATAACGGGCAGCGGACAGCGAAAAACGTTTGTATGCTTTCCAATATGGCTGCTGCTTTTATTGTTAAGCGGCATTCGCACACACGCACACACACGCATGTGTGGAGCTGCTTCGATGCTGATTGCTCCCCTAAGTCACATACATTTTATTTTTTGTATTTCTCTAAATTGCATTTTGTGGCAACAAGCAGAGAGGAAGAGTGATAGAGGATTGGGATATCTCGACTTTCTTTTACTTTTATTTTTTTGATTTGCTGCTTGTTGGTTTTATGACCTAACATGATTATGTGACGACATTTTATGGTTTTTCAATGGGCTTATTATCAAGCATTTTTCGTTTACTGTCATTGCCAATTGATTAAGCTGGCAAAATAATGAATTGGTCTCTAATTGGAATGAAGTGACGCTGCTTCCCTGAGCTGGTGCTCCTAAATAATCAATCAATGTTTTATTTTTTTGTAACCATGCCAACCATTCTGTCATATTTGTATGCCTAAAAGGTCTATATATATACCACGTACTCGAGTACATATATGGATTTAGTGCTGCAGTTGTTTGCCTGTCTGACTTCCGTTTGGCAAACATCCAAAACGCCTGCATCAACAAAAGGCACCACTTTCACCAACATAGGTAAATGAAATGAGCGAGTCATCAGTCCAAAAGCTTGACTTATGAGTGCTGTTTAAAAGGGGAATAGTGGAGTGCAGATGGCTGGTTGCATTTGCAATTCCATTTTCATTTGCTTTAATTTGTTGAATATGTTTTGTAGCGCAACGTTGTTTAACTTTTCATTTCATTACTATGTCCCAAAAAGCTGACATGGATTTTTGCGCAGATGTACGCCCCTGGCCCCTAGCGAAGGGTGGAAGGGAGGCGGAGAACATCATACACTTGAAATCACTTTTGGCCATGTTATGTACATGATTCTCCATTGTTGTTTTTGCCACTTCTTTCTGTGCGCTCAGGGACATGTTTCCATAGAGTACAGCAAAGGACGAGTGTGTGCAAGTGTATGTGTGAGTGTGTGTGTCTAGGAATAAGTAAGATAGTTACGGATAGATAGATAAAATCATTCTCATCATATATGTATGACTAACATGAGATGCAATTGGATGGCAACAGTAGATACATTCAGAAACAAATATGCCATCCTATAATTAGGTACGACCGTACTTGAATTTACACCGTTTTGTTCCTAAAACTATAAGATTGCCATGTACTAAAAATGTTGAATTAAGTATGAATCGATCTTAATTTTAGAATTTTGACTTCACATTCCTATGGCAGCTATCCGAAATAGTAGTCCGATCTTATCCAAACTTAGTCAGAATATATAAGACCGTGGAATATATATAATCCGTGAGTCTCGTTGAGATACCTCTAGAAACAACAGAGTTATTTGTACTAAACTAGTTAAAGATTTTTTTGTACTTAACATACAATAGTTTTCTTCAAGATTGAAAGGAAGTTAAAAATTTATATATTTTTTTTCATTGCCGCATCTTAAGGTTAAGGTTGAATCGCTGATAAAATTAGCACCTACTCCGAAAGGTCGCTAACCAAGAAAATACACCATTATTAAATGGTATTTAGTTTTGGTATTTTGAATAATTTTAGTACACATACTAGTGTATGTTTTAAGATTAAAGTTAATTAACTATGACAATGTTTTGTATTAGAAACAAGTACATTTTGGGTATAGATCAAGACTTTTGTGTACTTAAAGTAGTATGTTTTAAATTTTTTCAGACTTGAATTAAACCCAAAACGTACTTAAAGTTTCTCCAAAAAAACTCATTTTAAGATTTCCGTACAAGCGAAAACCGAACTTGAAATAAGATTTTTGTTCTCAACTTTAGAAATTCCGAACTTAGACAGCTTTTGAGATCGTTTTTACTTTAAAATGGCCTGTTTAAGTACGGAAATCTTGATTATTTTTCTGAGTGTACGCGAAATTATTAACTACCTTACTCTAACGTGTTTTAGATTTGTTCATCAAACAGAAAATGAAAGGGAAGAATAACAGGTTTTAATGAAGTACAAAAGATTATCGTGACATTTTGTCCCTTCTTCAGTTTTAAAGTATTCTATTTCGCTTTCAGCATCCGTCTTTCAGTATTCCGACTTTTCTTTGCACTTTTAATAGGGCTCTCATTATTTCGCATTGAATCTCTGTCAATTTTCAATTCCGATTTCTTTATTTATGTGAGAATGTACGTTTAAGTACATACTGTGTGCAACTGGTATCCTTGTTCCTTTGCTTTGGTTCTGACCAAGTATTTTCTCGCTTCACTTCGCATTGCACTTTGTTGAAATACTTTTAAAATGATTTGTCTGCCAACATCGTTTACGACTTTGTTTTCTCTCTGGATCGCTCTCTGTGTGTGTATGTGTGTGTGTCTGTGTATGTGACAGTTAATGTCAGTCTGTTGTTTTACTGTAATTGGAATGTCCTTTTTTGCCATCGTCATTGTCCTCTCTGCACTCTCGTGTACAACGTGTTTGACCCAAAAACATCTCAAACTAATTTTGTGGCGTGTCTGTTAAATAATAGTTTAAGTCCTTAATTTAATGACCATTTGCACACGCACATAAATACACACCAGTAGACGTACATAAATACAACTAATTGCATACATAAACTAGCCATGATTTGGCAACACACATGCAACTTTCATCAGCTCAACTTTTAAATTGAATTTCCCACCAAGTCTCATTAGTCCCTATTGAAATTATGTATGCATATGGGCATAAGAGAGTACATGTGATTCTAGATGTTTACTATATTTTAATCGGCTTTCGTTAAAATACTATATACAACTATAGTTAAGGTTGCATGGTGCGTTGGTAAAGCAACCGTACTCTAATGGTATTTTTAAACTAAACTAAAGCCCTACCATGCATAGGATATGGCATTTTCAATTTTCATCCACATGCAGCTGCTGCTCAAAGTGTTTTTCTATCCATACAAAATTCTATGAAATTCGTTAGCAACTTTATCAAATGTATAAGTAACGAACATGTGTAGGATTTCTAGGCATAGGTATGTGGCATCCCAGTTGAGCATCTGAGTTTCGACAGTTTTAAGCAGCTTAAAATTCAAAAGTTTTCTGTGATTACAATCACTCAACTGTACTATGAACAGGTTCGATCCATTAACAAAGGATTTCAACTATGCACAGTTACGTGAACTTATCTTCCCCTTTAGCCGACCGTCTCAAGCCTTATTGGTATTGCTGTAAATGTGGTCGCAACAAATTTTCCAGGCATTGTTGTAGAAAGCTCAACCAGCACCTCACAATGGGACTACTTTTTCCATGAATATCTATTGAAATTTCATTTTATAGTCATGAATTACATTTTGCCGCTGATACTGGTAGAATACGTGAAGAACTACAATAGAATTAAGCTCGAAAGTTGCAAGAATATTTAAAAAGAATAGATCTTTGCCGAATTTGCTGAGTGATGACTGAAATAGCTACATGTAGATATAAGTTAATAATGAAAATGTTATACAGAATAATTAAAAAATGCTCAAAATTTGTTATCTGTATTCGATGACAACGACACAAACAAATGACAGTCGAATGCATGAATGAAAACATGTAATTCGAGTGTATATGAACAACTCGTGAATAAATGGGCACCTGCCGCTATGTCACTGCTATTGAAAAGAGAGAGAGAAAATTGTATTTATGTCCCTTTTGGTTGAATATAAAACCGAAACTCGCTTCAAAAGCTGCAGCAGCTTACCCAATCCATTTGTGCTTGTCCAGGAGAAGGCAGGCAGGCAGAAAGACTGTGAGGGGCAGAGGGAGAGGGAGAGTTTAGCTATTTGCATGGCACTTTTTATGCGAAAAAATTGGACAACGAAATAAAAAATCGTATATATATATATGTATGTGCGTGTGTGCGTGTGTATATAAAGCAACGGAGAGTGTGTTGAAATCAGTGATGCCAATTTGGCTTTTTTTCTGATTGATTTGCCCTATTTTTTACTGCTTCAGCCGGGAAAATCTCAAACATCCTCTATCCCAAAATCTGTCCTTTTTAGATTTAATTTAGATTGCCGGACAGCTATGATATTTTAAGAAAAGTGGATTCGTTTTCGGTTGATCGTGTTTTTCGATCTAAAAAAGATTCTATTCTTCCAATTTTGGAAATTTTCAGATCGAAAATGACATTAAAACAAAAATAGTTTCTCTATACGCCAATATTCACTTAATAAAATTGGAGAATGTTGAAAATAACGCGAAAGTTTTAGAGCACAGCAAAAATATATCAAGGTTAGGCAAGCAAATAACACTTTTTTTGGAACTAGTCACTTTTGCTCTGACCGTTTTAGTAAAGCCTTTGTCGAATGCAGAAGTAGAGAGTGTTCATCCAAGTTAATTTAGTAAAAACAAAATTAAGAAACCGTCTTGAAATAGAAACGTTAAATGCTATTTCAACCATAAGATAAATGTGTATATTATACAAATTGGAACCATGGCGGCATGTGATTTAAAAGTAGAAAATAGTTGAGAATGCCTTCAAAATGTTAAATTAAATTAAAATAAAAATTGTCCTATTTTCTGTCCTATTTTTTTTTTTCTGCCTTTTTTCCCTGAATTTTTTTTATCGTTTTGTCCCATTTTTCGAAAAGTAGTTGGCATCACTGGTTAAAATACGACCCGATGAGCGCAATGAAAATGCCAGCGCACACAAATTTTAATAATCAAACACTGAGCGAAGCGGCAGCCACGCGTGGAATGTGAAAAGCCGGCGTGGAAATTTGTGTGTGGCCTTCGTTGTGTCGTTGGTGTTGTTGCTTAGCAGCTTTGGCGAAATACGCGCCGTAAATTATAAAGTCTAAAACAAAAATTCATTGCTCCTAATATACATACTCTTATATACATACTTATGTATATATCTACGATGACAAATTTATTTTATATATCTTTTTTTATTTTATTGCGCTACGCAAGCCGATTATGAGCGTCTCGAGATTTACTCAACTTTAGTTTTGTCGTAGGCTCGTTTTATAGCAGCATCTACAACGATTACAGTTGTTGGTGTTGTTTTTGTTCTTGTTAAAGCCACATTGGCAGAAATGCCTAGCATACTTTGGGGCGGAGGTCAACTTTCGTGTGTACTGTAGTTAGACAGGCCCAACTCCTTGGCCAGATCTCAAAAATGCCAAACGTTGATGAACATTTTGTGGAGCATTATTCGGTAACCTTCTTTTGGTATGGCTCATAATTTGATGGCATCACATCGACATTTACTTACATCCTGATGTCAAGGCACAAGAATTTCAAGCAGCTCAACGATGTTTCATATTTGCGTTTTAATTTCACTTACAAGACCGAAAGTCGACTGAAGGCCTCAACTCTCAACGCCCGACAGCAGACTGCGCAAAATTGACAGGCAGGGGGGAATGTGAAAGGGGAGTGTAAAGGGACTGTCTACTGGCTGTCATGTTGCACTTGTCACATGCATTTTCACTTTTCGGCTCTTTGCGAATACCTTGTTACATGTGTCTGCTTTCAAACTTGGACGGCAAGGCCAAAAATCGAATTGAAATTGTTTCAATTTTCGTAAAATGGCGCACAATTCAAACGGGCCATGCGAAATTTATAAAGCTCTGACATTGTACAAGTGCCTGCAGCGGGTGGTGCTAGTCAGTGCTTGCCGGAAGCGGATGTTCTGCACACATAGACCACCACACACACACAGAAAGAGAAGGATGCATTGCAACATGAATATGCATGAGTCGTAGCAGCAAATCCCTTCAAGAAATGCCAGCACATTCATGTATGCAGCTACGTGCACACAAGCCAGGACGTCTCTGTCTCTGTCTCTGTCTCTGTTCCTGCCTCTGTCGATTGCAGGTGCCATTAAGCAGCACAGCAGGTGCAACTCACTCTTTACTGGCGACTGTTCGTGCATACGTAAAATATAAAATGCATTCCCGCAGTTTATTAATTTGTTTTTGCATAAATGTTTTTCTCGAAAGAGATAAAGATAGAGAGAGAGAGAGAGAGGTAGTATCATCAATTTTCTGATATCTGCAGGCAAACAGAAGCTTTTGGTCTTTACCTGGGCACCTGGTCACCTGGGCACCTGACACTGCTAATGGTTCTGCTCCTTTGACGTTGAGACTGGCCAGATTAATGGCTCTTCAAGTGAGTTTATGACTGGAAACGATTGGCCAGCACTTTGTTGAACAATTGCCATTTAGTTGAACGCCTTGTAATCTTCAATGGATTCAGCTTCAGTTCGCCAGGACAAAGATCTTTCATGCTGCCTTCAGGCAAGTCTTGAGTAACTGATACTCATCACGCATATAAATGTCAGCTATAAGATAAAATCCTTTTAAAATAGTTGGTAGTTGTTTGAGATATATATAAGATGAGTCTTTTGTTTCCTTGCTTCTAAAACATTTAATAGCAGCTGGAACTTGTCAAGTTTTTGAAATTGTTCATCATTTTATAGACTAGTTTCCTGGAAGTGCTGACTCAGGGTGATAGATTGGAAAATAGCGAGATTTTGAATCTCTTAAATGACTATTGACAGGAAATTGCATAGACAGGCACAGAAAATCAATTTCGTGCTCTTTTTGAAAGGCAACAAATGAATTAAAGGCAATGGCAATGGCAATCGCAGTGGCAAAGGCAAAGGCAACACAAAGCCACTTAGCTGAGCTGTCAATGGGAGACAAGCACTCATTAAGCTTTGACCCATGGCATAGAAATGATAAGGAGAGAGCTTCAAGTGCTTTAGCAAACACATTAAATCATCTGAAGGAGAAGGACGACTCCTTTCTGCCCTTTTCTATAGCCTAGTCAACCGTGTGTTCGTCAATCAGCAATGTGAGCTCGCTAAACTTCTGGCAGTTTGCTGTCAGAAACAGCAAATGCTGAAATGACAAACGGATGCGGGCCAAGTGAAAAAGCTCCTTCCTGGAAACAGATGTCGGTTTGACTGCCGGACAGCCATCCAACCAGCCAGTGGAGAAGAGCGAGGGCTGAATAAGACTAGAGCTAACTAGGATACTCTGTTGTCGCTGCTGTCTCTGCTGTTTGCGATTTCATTTTACTTCAGTGATTGCCAGACGGAGCCCTGAGTCTGAATGAAGGAGCACACGGAGCTCTCCCTCAGGACTCCTCCAGTCCCTGAAGCTCTAATCAATTAGCAGCTTCAGCTAAATGTGTGTGTTCAACGCATGGGACGAGGCAACTCTTTTGTCTGTCTTAGTTCGCAGGAGAACAATGCCAACAATTGGCGACATTGTTGGGCTTGGCAGCAACACCAACTACAACAAGAGCAACAACAACAGCAGCACCACCAGGAAAAACAAATACAATACTGTCGCTAAGCTTGTGCTCTTTGGGTTTCTCTAAATAATTTAATGCCTGTAAGATAATAATGCTTATTAAGCAATTTTCATTAATCGTTGCGCTACTTGACGTTCATTACAATCTTGAGCAGTCGCTCAGCAACACAACAGTCAAGGCTAGACAACGCCAACGCCAACGCCATTGACAATGACAATAGCAACAAGAACATTGAGAGAAGCCAAAGAAAATCCTCAAGCATAGGCACAGTTTTTTTACTCTTGTGAATACTCGACAGTCTATTCATATCAAACTTAAATCAGACTTAATAAATCCTATTAAATTCTAAAAATAAAATAATTTATATATTTGATTTAAAGCTTAGTACTTTAATTTTTTTATAATAAATTACTGATGAGAATAAGATAAACTGAATTTGTTAAGCTGAGTATGACTAGATATAAAAATATTAATGTAAATATAAATTATTTGAAAAGGGTTTTAATCGCATCTTTAATGATACCAGATTAAGTATACGCAAGGTGTGAATATTTAAAAGTGTGGTTAAAGTACATATTATTTATTTATTTATTTATGTGCAGCTTTAAGATATTTTAAAAAGTATTCTTAATAGTTATTATACCCGCCTTTTGCTTGGCTTAAGCGGCCCGTCTGTGATATATCAACGCAATCGATCTGTACCCCCTTGCTCTCTCGGAGGGCACACACACAAACAAACACTCACACACACACTCTTAGTCTACTCTCCCTTCTTTATAGCAATTTATTCGAATTTTGTTGAGCTGGCGAGGCTGCAGCTTAAGTGTCTGCCTATCTATCTCTCTTTCTCTCTCATTTTTTGTGAGTGTTGTGTGTGGGTTTTTGTATTGGTTTGGGTGTTGACTTTGACATTTGTTTTGTGTGGCTTATCCTTCACATTGCACCCCACAATGGTATCAATCGTCGCGTATTTTTTATCAGCTATTTAGCCAAGTTTTGGTTTATATTGTGGGGATTTTGTAAACAACGCAACAATAGCTTTTAAACTGAAGCTTTTTCTCTTACTAAATTTCTTCCTATTTTGGTCACTTTCTCTCTCTCTCTTTTGTCTTTTTCAATTGCTTTTACTTGTGCTGTGCCACTCCGATTTTATGTCTGCCTACTTTACGGCCAATAGAATCTCAACGCCTCCACTTTCTATTCTATTTCCAGCCCTGCTCTCTGCCCCTGGCTGCTGCCCCATGCCCTAATCGCTTACAGTTGGCAGCGTGGCATGTTTATCTATGTAGTGGAAATTGAAAAGCTCACTACCATGGGCTGCCTTTTGTGTGTGTGCAATCGGGAAAACGAAAATTAAATACAGCTCTATCTGTACATAATAATATATACATATATGTATTTATATAAGTGCATGTAATGTTTATGCATGTGTGTGTGAGTGTATAGGCCATGTACGAAAAGTGACATGGAACATTTTGTAAGCGCCTTTAGTCAGTGTGATTTATTTTCACGCAGCGTGCGCAAATTGGAATGGGAATCCATTTAAAGTTCAAGTGTGTCACTGCATTCATTCATGATGATGATGATGATGATGATGATGATGATGATGTTCCATTCCCATTCCCCTTCACTGCACTCACAATGATGGTGATGTTTTATGCCCATCTCATCATTTGGCACATATGAAAATAAATTGACATTAATCGCACCACAATATATGTGTTAAAAAAAAACCCAGCATGCAACTTTTTCTGACACATAAATATTTGTTCATTTGTGCTTCTTTAATTGTTCTCTCAATACCCTATAAATAAGTTAATCAAGTGCTCACTCAGTCCACATAACGTTTAGTAAGTCATCAGATTGTGCCAAAATAATCATTATTATTGATACTATTAGAAAGAATAGTAGTAACAATTTAGTTACTCCATTTATATGAGGTACAGGGTATCTAACGGTAAGGTACGCCCTCCTTCAATAATTTTACTTAGTTTTTTTGGTTTTTTTTTTGCCATTTCATAGCTTTTAACTGCTTATTATGCCAGTCAAGCACCTTGTCAACACAAATGAATTTGCAAAACTTTATAATTAAATATGATTTTTATATTTATTTTCCTGATGAATCAATTTGAGTTCTGGCATGAATTGGCAATTTCTGAGGTTCGGCTAAGTGACCAGTGACGTAAGCAATTGTTTATCGAAAATAAATCTAAACACACTCGACTTAAATCGAAAATTCAAAAAAAAAAGTTTAACAATTTAAGATCTATTTATATTATCCATTTAATTAATAAAGCGAATTTTAAGCTAATTGTCTTAATTCTATCTAAGTAATTTTCATCGTAAGAGAAAAAATTTTCAAGTTAAATAAAAGCTAAGTTCTTAGGTGCAACATAAGAGGCACAAATACAACATACACATACAAACTTGCAACAAAATGAGGTTTTGAGTTCCACTGAGATGATGTGTGGCAAATAAAAAGTTTTGTTTATTACATAAAAATAGATGCAAGTTAATTAATTAAAAGTTTAAACAAGATAGGGCATGCACAAAGCATATTGCTAGTGGGCGTGGGCGTGGGCGGGGAGGCGTGTCTGAGTAAAGACCCCATGTGGCTTAGAGCGTCGGAAAGTATGTTAAGCATAATTAGCAGCGTCTGATGCTGTTGAAGCTGTTGGGGCTGCAATGTGTATCTCGTAACTTAGCCAAGCGCAGCTGTTGGCTCACAGTTTTTGCCCCGCTTTTGTTGCTGGTGCGTTGTCCGGGCCATAAGTTTTGATGCCATTGCTATTGTTGTTTTTCTGTTAGCATATTTGGCATGTGGGCCATAATTTGGCAACAGTTTTAAACAGCACGACCAACTACTACAATAACAACAATGACAGCCAGAGCAACAAACTAAATGCGAGTACAACAACCGACGAGGACACACAATGCCAAGAGCAAAAGCGTTGGCCCCGTCAACAACTGCAGCAACAACAAAAATAAAACAGCAGCAGCCACATAGCGAAATTAAATTTAAAAGATCCAAAAAGAATAATAATAATAATTTCATGACATTAACATTGGATTCTGTGTCTCTTGTGCGTTGTGTGTATTTAAGGCGTTGACTGAGCGATGGAAGCAAAAGATTCAAAATTGCACAGACACAGATACAAATTCATATCGAAATCCAAATGACGAAACTATTGGCAGCTGGCACAGCCAAATTTTGAGCTTGTTCCATGTTTAAGTCTTCCGCTTTTTGCTGTCGTCAGCTGTCAGTCTTGGCCTTCTCCCATGGATTTCCGCTAATAAAAACTGCATTACATCAATTGCAAAAGATAGACAACTATGAAAAGTGTTTCTCAGAATTATTTTAAGGCGTTAAGTTATACATAAATTTTCTGGGTTTTTTTAAATTTCATTTGTCGCTTAATTTAATGGATATTAGTTTTGCCTCAAAAATTAATCATACACACAATGATATAAGAAAAAAGGCGTCGGTCGCTGGGTACAAAATTATAAATTTGAAAATTAATAAAAATATATTAAAAGCGGGAGGCGACAGCAGCGACGCTTCGGTGACGCCAGCACCTCTGCCTCGGCCTCTGCCCTGCCTTGGGCAGCGCAGCGGCAGCGCGCTTTGATGAGCGGCGACAAAAATGAGAGATATTTATATTTTTAAACAAAAATATTATCACATTTATTTTAATTTCTCATGGCGAATTCTGGTTCTGTTTTTGCATATTTATGCGCATTCAATATATATTTATACGTATACTCAATATTATTTATAATTATATTTATTTGATTTTCTATTTCCATTTCCTTGCAGTTGCTCAATTTGGACAAGCGCCAGGGCGTGGCATAAACAACAACAAATACAGAGATTAAAGCCACGTGTCCATATGGTTTGCCTTATATCAAGAAAGGAACTTCCCTTGCTGACAGTTGCCTTAATTAACAAACATAAAACCCAAGCACAAAAAGTGAAATACAAAAAATTAAAAAACACAAAATACTTAAAAGATATTGCTTAAAATGTGTCATCTGAGTAAATCCAAAAATGAAAAACCCCTACGCAACTGGGTGTCGTCTAATTTAAAGCTCGTGGCCGCCAAAATGCGAGTGGCCAATTTGTTGTATCTGCGACAACAGCAACAACAAGATCAACGCGAACAGTGACTAAAGAACAACAACAACAACGACATCAAAAAAGCGTGTGCGAACATGAAAATAAAACATCATCAGGAAATTAATTCACAAAAAAAGGAATATATACAAAATATATACACATATGTATATACAAATATATCTAAATAGAAAAAGAGACTATATACAATACAATAGAAAGATAAAGGCAGAGTGGCAGCAGTGAGAAAATAAAAGCAAAAATAAACTTATGCATATACAAATAATAATAATGGCATTAGGACGTTTTTTCCGCAACTTAGTTGCTCGGTCGGTCAAAGTGAAGGGCAAGGAAGAGAGATTGGGCGCGGGAAGGGGCTGGGATAATGGGAATACACGCAGACATATGTATGTATGTACATATCTAAGCTAGAAGATTTTCGAAGCGAGCAATATCAAGAGAATGACATTCTTTAGCACAGCTGTCGACACATAAATCATTAGCTATATAAAGGGTGGGTCCTTAAGAGCTAATATCAATAGATTTACCGAAGAGAAACTTCTCGATTCATAAAGGAAAATAAAGGAACAGACTTTTATAGCAGATTGTTACTTTTGCTTGAGTCTAAGCACCCTGTATTAAGTCAAACACATATAAGGGCTCCATATAGGGTGGTTCCTAGAAAGCTAATATCAATTGATTTACTACAAGATGAAAAACTGTTACGAATCATAAACAAAAATAAGAAATAGACTTCTATTGCAGATTTTTGAGTTCGCTTGAACCTAAGCACCCTGTATTTAGGCAAACACATAGAAGGGCGACAAATTAGTATCTGAAATTAGTAATATTTTAAATTGATTATAATATTGTGCTTATGTTTAGAGTTAATATCAAAAGAGTTGCAGAACTAATATTATTAGGCACCCTATAAATCTAAGCGCTGCTCCACAAACAACGAAAAACAACAACTACTTAAAGATAGCAATAACAACAACCACAAGAATCGCAGCTAAATTTCAACGTCAGCAAATAAACAAATATTGACTAAAATCAATATAAATGAGAAGCAGCAACAAAAAAGTTATACTTATGATATAATGGGAAAAACATATGAAAATCGAACGCATGATTTTCTATGCTTTTGCCTTTATAAATATATTCCCCCTCTTTTTCTTTTTGTGTTCCAATAATTTAGTTTTTATGGCACAAACAGCAAAAGCATCGAAATATTTTCAGTTAGTGGAATATAAATGTGAAAACCACTTGCACGAACTATACTAAAAATAAGTTAAAGACATGAACTGGTAAAAATAAAACTAAGAGAATACTGAACAGCAGCAGAAGTTGACGCGGTCTTCGCAGTAGCCGCAAAAAATGAACAAAATTAAAACGCAGCCGCTTGAAGCAAGTAAAAAACCCAATCAACGGCCAAAGGCAACAACAACAACTACAACTACAACAACAAATATAGAAAAAAAAAAAACAGAAGCCGCATAGGAAATACGTAGTCGTAGCTAAAACGACAACAAGTCCAGCAGAAAGAGCAGCGACAGCGGCAGCGGCAGCGACGTTGCCTCCATAATAACATTATTATTAACAACAGCAACAGCAACAACAACAAGAGGCAGCAGAAGCAACCGCAGCAGCAGCGTCGCCGTTAAGTGAGTGGGCGTCAGTTGGTGGCTGGCAAGGACAGCGGCGAAAGCGACAAGCGACGTTGACGTCTCTGTCTCTGTCTCTGTCTCTGTCATCGTCTCTGCCTTCATCTGCGTCTCCGTCGCACGGCGCGCGGCAACATTGGCGAATCAATTTCCGTTGCGGTGGCCGTTTCAGTTTTGGTTTCAACGTCGCAAGCGCCACGCGTGTCGCGAATCCCTAATGGCGCTGCTCCTCGTCGTCGGTGACTGTAGAGCAAATTAACGCCAGATCAAGAGAAGCCAAGGCCGAGACCATTAACGAGACTGTGGCCAAGACCCTGTCGAGTTCAAGCAGTTAGGCAAAGCCAAAAATAAACAAAAAAGAAAAACAAAAAACAGCCACTAAAAGTGCGGGCAAAAAAGTTAAGAAAAGCGAGTGTTGCAAGTTCTAGTGTCCGTGAACAAGTGAAAGTCGACTCAAGTGGCAAGCATGCAGTGTGTGGAGCTCAGTCGGCTGCCCGCGTTGCCAACCGCAGCGGCAACGACAACAATGCGGCACAGAACCAGTGCCACAAGGATACGCAAAAGACTTTGCCGCCGCTGCACCCCATGGACAGAGTCGGAAACAGGATTAGAGTCACCAACAGAATCAGGATCAGGATCAGCATCTGGCACAGAGTCACAATCAAGAGCTGGAACAACGGGAAGACGTACAATTACTGCAACGACAAGCAATTCCAGCAATCTCAATCTGACGCTAATCGGCACGGCAGCAACACTTGCCACAGCGGCCATGTTGCATACAGCGAATGCGCTGAATGCCACATCGAGTGTTGCACAGCCGCTGCACGGCACTGCCACGCCCACGCCCATGCCCGCCACACACGAACTAAATGCGACGCTGCTGAGCAGCAATAATAGTCGAGCACAGCTGGATGCAAAAGTCGTTGAGGATTGGTTCGATGATGTCCTGTGGGTGCTAAAGGCATTCGTCATGCTGTTCATCATGATTGCGGCCATTTGTGGCAATCTGCTTGTTATTATTTCTGTGATGCGTGTTAGAAAATTAAGGTACGTATACGTAATATGTGCCTCAACTCCAGCTCCAACTCCAAATACAACTGCGACTTCAATAATTGCCAGGGACAACGCTTACATTCTAATTATCTGTGAAAAGCAATTAGCGATGCTTTCGCTCTGCGATTCTGTTTTTTCGTTTTTCCCCTTTTTTGTTGTAATTGCATAAAATTCTTCAAGTCCTCGTGATCGTCCTGGGACTGTCTTGATTGCCAATTTGCACATGACTCCACCTACTTTCCAACTTGCCACCACGTGCACCTGTCGCTCTGCCTTAACACTTTCTAATTACTCGTATTTCGCTTTCGCTATCCTATGCTCAATTTTTGTCAACTTTGCATAAAATTCATGCACGTTCCTTCCGCCGTAAACGTATTTTGTGTCCGGACTCGTATTCACGTATTCGTGTGCCAGTCCGTATTTTATTTTCGCGCTCGCTTTGCATTTGTCGCTTGCTGTACATTTTATATAGCTGCTTTGTCCTTATTTATTTAGCTCATAATTGAGCGTCTACTTTCGTCCTTTCAATGAATCGTCCTTCGGGTAATATTTGCATTTTTGTTTAAATTTCGTTTTGGACAGCATTGTTTTCTTGGCGGAATTCATTAATTTGATGACAAATTAACTTTTATGGCTGTATTTTAAATGCGCAAATGAAAAACGAATCTAATTTGCATGCTAAGAGATTGTTAATTGCCCGTTCTCTCGGCAAGAAATTGAAATGAGTCCAACCACGAGTACTTTTGAGTTTTGTATATCTATTATTTCTCTGAATCAAAAATCAATTAAATGCGTTTTATTGCTGATTTGATTAGCGCTCTGTCCATCAATGCAAATGTATATATGCCATCATCGTCGATGCATTTGATTTGTTTATCTTTCGACAATTCAGAGTACTGCAATTGTGAATTGATTGCTTGATCATCATTCAAAATAGCGAACCAATAAACCATAGTTTTATCCATTTGCAACTAAAATATAAATATAGCCACTCATTCGTACACACACACACATATATACACTCGTATATGAGTTGGAAGAGACACTTGTCAGCATCTCAGCGAGACGACCTCGTTAGATGTGCTGTCAACCGCCGGCACGGATTTGGCGTCCTTTGCTCGACATTTATGTAGAGAGTGAGAAAAGTGAGAGAGCAAGAGAGAGAGAGAGAGAGAGAGAGATAGACACGGGCATTACCATAAAATAAGTTTGTAGTGATAAATGATGGGACCGTCAGCTTGGCTCGGTTTGTTAATATTTTTAGTTATGCCTTAATAACTGGCTGGCAAATCAATTTAGCGCATCATAAAACTCCGACGGGTTCACATAATCAAACTTAACTTCGTCGCATCGCCATTTTAGGGGCGTGCAATCAAAAATTGTGTTGCTGCCACGCCCACGTTGAATATTTTATAAGCGCTTAAGTAATGCAAATTTTTCCGCAGTAATGAAAACTTTAAATGTTCTTCGCTCAAAAGGAGCAAGTGAAAAAGGCAAGTAAAAATAAGGCAAACAAACTTTCTTAGATAGCAAAAGAAATAAAGAGAAATGCAAAGGGGCACAAGAGGCAAAAGAGGCACAGCGGAGGGGGTAGGTATAATTAAGGTTGAACGTCTCTTAATTTCTCTTTTTGCTGCTTCTAATGAGCAACATTTTATTTTTTAAGTGACTTGCGTGTCGGCAGCTCCCGTGCCTAACTAATAACGCTACAAATGCTCATTATCTAAATTATAATAATGATGATGATGTTGTAGCTAGGCACTGCCTGCAATCTTTTACCTTATTCCCAAGGTCTCGTTCTTGGCCAAATACAGATATAAATCTAATTTTCTGACCCAAATTAATGCCAGTCAGGCGCAAAAGATTTTCAAGATTGAAATCGAGAAAATAACAACTTGGGAGATTTATAAATCGCCAGCTGACGCTTTTTGGAATGAATACTCGTACTTAAATACCACAAATCTATCTTTTATTCTGAGTCTGCAAATTAATGCGGCATCAACTAAAACAAAGCAATAAAAAGTGAAACGTAGAAACAAAATAGAAGTAATACTCAAGCTCAACGAGAGATATTGAACAAAAACATAATACTCGTGCACTCGATGACATAAAAAACAAGATAAAACTGAATAAAAAAAACAACAGAAAATGGCAAGTGACACTACAGAAATGGCAACAGAAACCGCGCGGCAACAACTTTGGCAATTAAGGCGGCTTATGGTTTTTATGACAGCATAAATTTTAAATTTTCTATATGTCGCGCCATAAAAACGTTTGTGTGCCGCCGTGTTTGAAATTATTTTCGTATATTTCTCTTATTTCTTCAGTTTGCTGAAGATGAACCGCAAACAGAGAGAGAGAGAGAGAGTGATGTATGTGTGTGTGGCAACTGAAATATGTAGCATTCATTTGCCATTACATGGAGGCTGCTCATTAACGACGCGTCGTCGACGGTAGCGTCGGCAGCGACAGCGGCAGCGGCAGCGGCGCCGCCTTCACTTGAAGGATGCTCGGCAACTGTTTCCGCCTTCAGCTCAAAGTGTTTAAATGTGCAGTACGATTTTTCTTTCTAGTCTTTCCTTCTATTTGCAAAAATTAAATGGAAAACGGGAGAAGAAGTGAGACATAGAAAGAGAGAACCAACTAAGTAATGGCAGCACATTTACAAAATGGCGGCGATTTGTTGCAATTAACGGCTGAAACGTTGAATGTTATTTAAGATTTAGGGCCTAATCCCAGGAGGCCAACACGTACAACAGCTAAACGAACTCAAATGTCCATTAAGATATGCCTTAAAATGCAAGAAAAAGAGCTAGAAAACTTAAACATATTCAATAGGATTCAAACTGATGAATAATACTTATCATTATATATATTCATAAATATTTGAAAAAGTTATCAATGGAATTCAAACTGCAGGATAATGCTTATATCTAATTATAAATATTTAAAAAATTCAAGAACAATAGCTTGAAAGCTTAAAAATAATCAATGGGATTCAAACTGCTGGATAATACTTATATCTACTTTCAAATACTAACAAAATTAAAAAAAATAGCTAAAAAACTTAAAAATAATCAATGAAACTTAAACTGATGGATAATACTTTTATATATTCATAAATATTTGAAAAATGCTAGAAAAAGAGCTAGAATACTTAGAAATAATTAATGGGATTTAAAAGGATAAGAACAATGCTTATATCTATTTATAAATATTTAAAAAATGCAAGAAAAAGAGCTAGAAAATTTAAATATAATCAATGGGATTCAAACTGCAGGATAATTATATCTATTTATAAATATTTAAAAAATTCAAGAACAATAGCTTGAAAGCTTAAAAATAATCAATGGGATACAAACTGGAGGACAATGCTTATATCTATTCATGCCACATTCACCACTATTCACCAGCAGCAATTTGTGAATACTCATAGCTGAGCCGAGCCTTTGCTTGCTTTTCAATTAATGTCAAATGCTGACAGCACAATGCTAACTCAAATCATTTGCTGGCCCTCATATTAAACATTGCACAACGTTAACAACGCACACAAAGCAAGCGCTCACACAAACACACACTCATTTACACACACCCAAGCACATGCGAATGTGATATCCTGATTAGTCATCTAAAGGGGCGACTCGTTACGTAGCCCTTTTCACATATTGTTTATTGTTATTCTTGTTATTGTTTTCCTTAGTATTGTTGTTGTTGTTGCTGGCATGATTCGTAATATCTCATTTCTTCTCTGATTTTGTGCTCTTTCTCTTTGCAGAGTTATAACGAATTACTTTGTAGTTTCCTTAGCCATGGCTGATATAATGGTCGCTATTATGGCCATGACATTTAACTTTAGTGTGCAAGTAACTGGGCGGTAAGTACAACAACAAAACAGTACACCCACACCCACACACACTTACACATAAACACACCCACACACATACTTACAATAACAAAAATAAGCACAGCTGCTGCAAAAATTACAACTGCAACTGAACGCAAGACCAAACAAAATGCCAGTCGTCTGTAAAAGGCTACAAAGGAGGCGGAGGGGCGAGGATGACTGGGAGGAAGTGGGAAAGCGGGGGAGGGGAAGGACTAAGGGGCCTACGAAGCGTTTGTCTGCACAAAAAACCAAAAAATCCCTGAAAAATGAAAGCAACGTTTATTCATGCTGCTCTATGTGTGGGCAACTGTATGTGGCTGTGTGTGTGTGAGTGTGTTAGTGTGGCTGCACGGATACCCCGTGAATACATGTATATTTGTGTGTGGGTTTATATGTGTATGTATGTAGCAAATGCAAATGCACAAAGTCATATCGCTCTTTTACTGAGCTCGTGTGCGTGCGCTTGTGTTCAAGTATTAAAATGTGCAAACAAAAACTACAAAAGAGAAGCTAAAATAAAACAATAAAAAAAATATTACACGCCGAATATTATTTACGCTTTCAATTGTAATTTCATTAAAAATTTCAATTATTTCGTTCGGAAAATACAACAAAATAAACAAATTGTTGTTAATAGCTAGACATAAAAAATGTTATTTCCTAAGGCTGCAAATGATTGGTTTTTATTTAGTTTTTTTTATGCAGTTCAGATATGTACTATAATAATAATTACTTTTAGGGTCAGCTTTTAAATGTCTCCATGAATTTGATCAAAGAGATATATTCAAATTTGACATTAATTTTAACACATATAGTTATATAGTTATCGAAACTTTAAACTAAACATTGAAAAACCAGTAGTACCAAATTAAATATTATAAACTTATTTGAAACGGATTGACTCAGCTTGAATAGGTACATGCCAAAAGCTGTTGCATTGTTGTAAGGATTCGAATTGAAAAGTGTGTGCATACTTATGGAGAATGCACTGCTATTCTAGGGGACAAAAACCGTCAGAGTGTGACATGGTCACATCCTTCACACAGCTGTCTGTCTGTTTGTCTGTGTGTGCTTGTGTGTGTGTGTGTGAGCGCTAGTGTAATGCGATATGTGTGCATGTGATGCCAAGTGCGGATAGCTGGCTCAGTTAATTATGCATGGATGCAGCTTTAAGGTTTGGCTTTAAGCCCAGAATTTGGGTTTAAGACTAGGACAAGTGTTTGCCATGTCATCGACAGCAGCAGCATCGCTGAGAGCTGAGAGCAGCGCATAATGTGCACACTTGCAGCCAGGCCGAACAACTTCAGTGTGGCACTTGGCCACGAGAGTTGCATATAAATTGGCATTGGCCGTAGAGCGCTCGTTGTCACGCCCAAGCCGCCCACTTGGCATTCATTAGCAGTTTTACCTTCAGAGAGTCGCTAGTCGCTAGTTGCATAATTGACACTGGCCCATGGCGCCGACACGTCTGCGTCAGCCTGCCACCTTTTTACATGGGCCAGCTTGAGCGCCAATTGAGGACAGCGCACAGCAAAATAACAAAAAGCGCGAGCATAAAAGCCAAATAACCGCCTACAACCGCCTTGCCACAAAATCCCGGCTCTTACTGCAGGCGACCGCAAACTGTTTCTGAATAGTCGAAAAGTTTTTGAAACTGATGCCAAACTGGGTGGCCGATAATAAATTTTCATGCCCGCCGGCAAACGTGGGTCGGTTGAGCAGTCGAGATGGTTTGGTTTGGTCGGCAATTTGGCTGAGATGTTCGAGGGGAAGGTGGTCAGGATGAGGGGCAACCAGAAGAGACAACAACGCGAGTTTTAATGAGTTTTTCATGCAACCCGCTCGTTTGGCCGTGCTTGTGCCACCGCCTGTGGCAACAACGCGACTGTCGGACTCAGCAGACACTGTAGTGTCGAATATTGTGTCTTACAGTGCATTAAAGCTTTTCATTTTCCCTGAGCTGCGGAAAATGTGCCAGTTCACGGGCAATGTCACCTGCTAGCCGAAACTAAGTAAGATGAAATCGATAAACACATAAATCAGGGACACTGATAACACAGCCAGTTGCCTCAGGGACTCTGCAAAAGCTTAGCATACTTTTAAGGGTAGTCAATTGTTTTTTGCGAATCTGTGCCATCTTTATTAAAGTATATATTTATCTACTCTTTACAGTTGGAACTTTAGCCAGTTTTTGTGCGATATGTGGAACAGTTTTGATGTGTACTTCTCAACAGCGAGCATTTTGCATTTATGCTGCATATCTGTGGATAGGTAAATATTCTGATTATGAGACTCTCAGCGTTTTCATTTCATTTCGCCTCAGCAGCAACCAATGTCAAACACTTGAAATTGTAATAAAACTGAGATCTATTTCCCATATTGCAGATATTATGCGATTGTAAAGCCACTTAAGTATCCGATTTGTATGACAAAACGTGTGGTTGGCATAATGCTGGTAAACATCTGGATACCGCCGGCCTTTCTCTCGTTTCTGCCCATATTCATGGGCTGGTATACGACCGATGAGCATGAACAGGACGTGCTAAATAATCCGGACATGTGCAACTTTCAGGTGAACAAGTACTATGCCGTCTTATCGAGCTCAATTTCGTTCTGGATACCCTGCACCATCATGATATTCACCTATCTGGCCATTTTCCGCGAGGCCAATCGACAGGAGAAGCAGCTGATGATGCGCCATGGAAATGCCATGTTGATGCATCGACCCTCGATGCAGCCATCAGGTAAGAAAGCTTGAGCAAATCTCTCAAATTACGAGTGAGACTAATGTCGGTGCTTATACATCATATACATTATGTCATCTTTGTCAGGCGAGGCACTGAGTGGCTCGGGCTCATCGAAAACGTTGACAATGCATGAGGTCGAGCAGGAGCATACCCCGACAAAGGACAAACATTTAATCAAAATGAAGCGGGAGCACAAGGCCGCACGTACTTTGGGCATCATTATGGGCACCTTTATACTCTGCTGGCTGCCATTCTTTCTGTGGTAAGTGTTCTGTGTTCTGTGTTCAGTCACCCGCTGGCATGGGATTTCAGTATAATTTATTTAATGTCGCGCATGCATAATTAAATATTACTCATACGCCATGGCACGACACTCTTTTTGGGTTCGCGTGGTTTTTAATGTATCATAAAGGGCTGTTGAACTCTTTAAATACTTGAAATTTATGCACATTCTGTTTTTTTTTTTTATATTTTACTCAGGTATACTCTTTCCATGACCTGCGGTCCGTGTCAGGTGCCAGATATTGTGGTCTCGATACTCTTCTGGATTGGCTACTTCAACTCGACACTTAATCCGTTGATCTACGCATACTTTAATCGCGATTTCCGTGAAGCGTTCCGCAATACATTGCTGTGCTTGTTCTGCAATTGGTGGAAGGATCGTCACATGCCTCTCGACATTGACATACGCCGCTCGAGTCTGCGCTACGATCAGCGGGCCAAGAGCGTCTACTCGGAGAGCTATCTCAACTCGACAACTCCATCGCATCGCCGGCAGTCGCAGCTGCCGGAGAACTTATAATACAGGGACGAGGCGCTGCTGACGCCCATTGCTCAGCAGCAGCAGAGATTGGCAGCTGGCGGCTATGGTGCCTCCGGTGCTGGTGCCGGCGTTGGAGCCGGACTTGGAGCCGGAAGCGGGTCCGGTGCCGGTGCCGGTGCCAGGATAGGCGCCTCAGCCAAGCCGAACATGGGAAACCTATCTGCCGACGATGTGCAGGAGATACAAATCGAAATACCCATGGAGTATATCAACAAATGGAACAAGAATAATAATGCAGCATCAGCCACGGCCTCCAGTCATGTGTAAGAGACTCAGCTGATGGCAATGACAATGAATTCAGAGAATGCCTGAAACTTGCGTCAAACGAATAAATGCAATTACAATTTTCCATTAATTTTTTAAATTAATATGCTGTTTGCATTCACATTGTACATACTATTTAAGTCAACGTTATGAAATCACTCGACAAAGCGTGTTATTTTTGTTTTTTTTTTTTGCCATCAGTGTACACAGTGCACTTTATACTCGTACTCGTTAAAATGTTGTCTGCTTTATTTTTTCTGTGTAAATTATTATTTTTCTTTACACTTAACAGAGCTTTAATTTACTGCTTGTGACAAACAGAAAAAAAACAATTAAAAAGAAAAAAATATTTTTTAATTTATTATTTATTTTAGTATTGTATTCAGACTTTAATGCCGATAGACATCTCTTGTATATAGTTAATGTTTTTGTATAAATTCTACAACTTATTTAAAATAAGCTCAGGTTGTAAAACGATTAAGCGTTAACAAACATTTCTATACCCAGCAAAACTCGTGAGACCCTCTAAAGAGTTTGCTGCATCATTCACATGGCAATCAAAAAATTGAGCTAAGCGTGTATTTAAGCAAACTTGACGTGACACAACCAAGCAACAGAACAACCGATATTACCAAAATTAAACCTTAAATTTAAACTTTAACTTAAGCTGTGCCAATTAACTAAAGCTAAACACAAAACTACAAACTAGAATGCGAACGAAATACAACTAAGGCGTTTGGCAATACTCGTAATATAACCAAACGAATCATAGATATACATTTATAGATGGCACACAAATATGCAATTAAATTGACGAAACTAAACCCAAGAAAAATAATATATACTTAGACAATTGTAGTAGAAACCCGGCAAATGTTGCTAATTGAACGACAATCGTATGCAATAAAAAAATGCTCAAAATATATGAATATAAATTATAGAACATTTCATAGTTAAACAAAAAATAGAAATCATAAATTTAAAATTATAAAGTGGCAGTTAAAATCAAAACTAATCTAGTGACATTTAGAGTAAAAGTAAAAGTTAATCTAGTTCAAGTCCATCGATATCAATATTGATATGGATATCTAGTTATCTAGTTAATTGAGGACAAGTGTGTATTAAATTTAATTACTGTGCAAAGTGTTTAACGTGAAATTCTAGTGTGTGTTAACATGTGTGTGTTTGTGCATTGAATATCAGACAAGGCAATTGCGTTGCAGTTCCTGGAATTAAGTTGACTGTGTAGCCTGTAAGAGGAAGGCTTGTGCACTGCTTACAAAGTCAGCAACTTGATTCCAGCAATTGCGGCCCAAGCTCAACATTGGACAGTGTCGGATGACACAAATACATGAATTCCTAAACATTAAAATATACAATTCGAACCGAAACTGTTTGCAAAACAATTGTCTATCCTTTGTTACTTAATTTATAAATAAAAGAACACAAATAAAACAAGTTGAAACTAGAAAAGCCAAGCAACATTTCGCTATTGTATTTATACCACATTATTATTGCTATTATTATTTTCAAACTTTTAAATTGAACAAACTGAAACCAAAAGAAAAAAAAGAAATCTTATTGTTAGAAAATATAATGAAATGCGAATATAAATTATACAGTATATAGTAAATTATTCACAAGCCACAAGGATTCTGTTGTTTACTTTGATTCTAGTCCCCCAACAAGTTGTTGAAAAGAACAGGAAGTAAAAGAGAAACCACAAAAATGCTATGCTAATTTAAATAAAGCGACAAAGCTCCTTATGTACTATGTAAAATGTACTCATAGCCATCAAAATGTAAATGCATTATGTATAATAGTTGTATGATTTTCCTTAATAATAAATGAAATGAAAGAATAATGATCGAATAATGAATGCAACAAACTCCAAAGAACTTGTTATATTTTTATAAACAAATAAAATACTAAACTAATTTATACGTATGTCTAACGATGTTTATAGTATATTGAATATAAGTACTATACATTAAATGTGAGTGTTATTTATTAATTTTTTTGCTAATGTTGTGCGTTATTTTTGTGTATTGCTATGCAGTTTTCTATGCAGGATGAGAAATCTAGGATTAAGCCACTGAAACGAAAAGCTAATTTAGCCTCACTTAGAAGGCAACAAAAATGAATATTAAGCTGTATGTGACATATTATTATAGCTTAAACGAAATGTTTAAATAAAATTGGAAAAATTTAAATGAAAATAATAAAAAATTCGAATGGACTTCTTTGTATTCTCTTGGTGAGGAGGAAGTGACCCAAATATTTGAATCGGTAAAGTTCATGGCACAACAAACTCAAAGTAAATAAACCCCAGAATAAGAAGCTCAAATGCCCTAACGAAATACCCCAGCTCCAAGCCAAGTCAAATTACATTAACAGAACATTATCGGGACAAAAGTAAAGCTGATTACTGCCGGCGACAGTTGTAAACTTCTAAATAACTGCTACGACTTTGCTGATAAATTACAAAAGGACTCGAGCCCGACTCCAGCTCCGGGTAACAAAGGCAATGTCGGCACACGGCGTATGAGTAATTTTTATTTGGCAGATCATTTAACTGGCGTCATGGCAATGATACCAACCTCTCTCTCCTCCTGTCTCTTCACGTGTTGGCTCTTCACATTGCCAATGTAATTTGTCGTATTATTGCGTCGCTGTCGCCGTCACCAATAAGCAAAAGATTCGACCCAAAGAACAGTCAACATGTCGTATGCGCAATGCAGTACAGGCAAACAGTTTAAATACATTAAAAAAGGCCCATGGCCCTGAGCCTGGACAACCTCTGAAGCTTATTGCAATTTGATAGGGCGTTATAAATGAAATTTTCTCGCACTTGCTAAACAGGTGACAGACACCGCACTGAAAAGTTCCCTCACTCGCACCAAAGTTGCCTTCAGACTTCGTCTTTGCCTCTGCCTTGGTGCCAACTGGGAAAACTTTTTGGAATTTTAAAAACTCATAAGGAAAAATATTGTAGCCCATGCGATATAAGTGCTTATGTGTAAAGCTGTCTGTATCTCTGTGTGCGTGTTGCTTTTTATTGAAAATGCCGACAAAATTATGTAGCAAAAATATTTAAACCAAAATATTTCCTCGCCAAATATGCGTGAAAGCAGCCACACCCTTTCCCCCCGTCCCCTGAACAGGCCGAACAGCAGGGCGCGTGAAAAATTTCTATATGTACGCCAAGAAATTATATTAATTTTTGAGCATCAGCTATTGGAAACTTTTTATATGTACATCCATCAATTTAATAATCATTTTAGCATGTACAACTTTTAAAAAACCGTAACGCTGCACACTGGTGTGAAAACCATTTAAATGGAAATGAGCAAATGAAAATACACGTAATCGGATAAAAAAAAGTCATTCAAAGTGTGTGTTTCTTTGATGTAAATACAGGAAGTAACTGCAATGCTATCAATATCAGACGTGGTGGGAATTTTATTATTTTGTATTTTTTTTCGATCTGGGAACTATTCTTAACAACTGTGCATCATCTTTGATTCCCACACAAATATGCGCATAATAAATATAACTCAAAATCAAAGTTCATTCATCAAAGTCAAAATGAAATCATTGCACGCTCGACTTCTGCCACTTGACATTCAGGCGGAGTCAAAGTCGCCTCAAGGCAAATGCTGATGTCTCTAGGTATGCGGTACTTGCTATGTGCTAGTTGCTAGCTGCACCGCCCACATCGGTGATCTATAATGTCAGGCAGCCAATCAACGCTCATCGCTCATAAGATGCGCCAATTTGGCCATGTCAAGTGACAGTGACAACGACACGTTGGTGTCAAAAACTGAGCGCCATTTCAAATGTTTCAGCATTTCTGACTTTTATACCCTGTAGCCATAAAATCGCTTGGAAAGAGCATAATTAAATGATAGACAGAAAGGTGACAGCAGATGACTTAAAGTGTTTGCGTGATTTATTAACAGCAAGGGACGAGAATATCAAACATTATAAAAGCTACAAAAGGATAGATTAGTTATTTAAAAATTGAATTAGTTTTGGTTTACAAAAATTCTCAAAATTCTTAAATCATCTTAAAATGAGAAAATACAAATTATTCTCTAACACAAATGACTAGCAAAGTAATTTCTAAATAAAGCTTACTAGAATTCTAAATAAATTAAATTAATTAAATAATTATGATTTTAGAATTTGGATTAAATTTTGTAAATCAACTTTTATGATTCTATGTAAAGAAAAACAGCTGTTTATATTTTTGATTACATTGGATAAGATTGGATAATAAACAACGCAGAATACGATGCATTGCAGTGCCGATACGATCGGAAAATAAACACAACAATAAAATTTAATTAATTACATGGAACAGCAGCAAATCGCTGTCTAAAATGCATTGCATATAAAACATGTGGTTTTTCGTGCGAATTAAAATTTGTGTTGTGGTAATTAGAGCTACATAAGTACAGCATATCATCAATTCGATCACGCTCTGTTTCATTGCTCGCTTACTTGTTTTGTTTTCGATTCTCAGCTCCTGACGAATTAATATTTAAATGCTCACAACACGTCAAATAGATCTGCAGAATTTCAACTTATGAGTTAGTCACACTCACAACTGTCACCGACACAAAACTCGAGGACCAAGCGACAATCGAGAAATCAAATTTCGTACCGTTACTTGGTATGAAATTTTAATAACTTGCACATGTACAGAGAGACAGAGAGAGAGAGAGAGAGAGAGAGTAAACGACCCTGGGCAACTCAGGCATACGACAAGACTCCGGCGTGTTGCCATCTTGAGTTAATACTCAAATGTTGTAGTTGTTGTTGCTAATGTTGTTATTCCCCCTCCTTTGTTCACCTCCCATTCGCCACTTGCGTCTGCATTGCGCGACATAAAAACGAACACGAGCTCCAGCAGTAATAACAAATCTTTTTGAGATTTTCGCACGCATTTTGGGTTTGCCATCAAAATATTGTTATTACAAATGCAAATATTGACGCCCTGCATGCTGAGGGGGTGACATGGGAGGTCCTTGTGTATGGGCCTTTGTTAGTTGCCTTGGGCAGCACTTGGCGTCTTGATTATGCGGGACATTTGAATTTTCTTCGGCTGCTCTGAGACTCGAGGGATGCTGCTGGCGCCATAATTCAGCTTGCAGGGCTGACAGAGTTGCGCAGGATGTAGTAGCCTACGATTAAACAAGTTATATATAAGAAATTCAAATTAAAATCGGCATAAACAAAGTTTTTGCATATTTTTACTTGCTATTTTCAATCAACAATATTTTTGTAATCATAAAATTACATTTTTATACACTTTCTTACTGCTTGAACACTCTTGAAATTACTACGCTCGCATGCAACTCTGCGCTCGCTTTAAATTCGCCTTGCGCGCCAAATTTGATTGCGCAGACGCGCTCTCTTTTGGCGCCAATTCGCCGCAGCTTGTGTTTTGTTGGCCGGCAAAGGACTTGGCACGCTGCCTAACAATTCAGTTGCTGTCCAGTTTGCAGAGCAAGCACACACTCCATAGTGCAACAGCCCGACAATCAGCAATAACGAGACACATAATCATCATCATCAACATCAACAACGGCATCAGCAATTGTTGCAATAATAACAATATAACATCATCAACAGTGGCAACTGTGGCAGCAGCAACAACAATTGAAACCTGTGACCACTTGTCACACATGTGTTGCAAAAAGGGAACTAAAGTGGCACTGACAGTTGCCGGCGTTGCCGTTGCCGTTGCCGTTGACGTTAACGTTGGCGTCTGACTCAAGTGCCACTCTAGCGTCAGGCGACAGGACTGTGCCAGGACATCGGCCGTATATATATATCAGACCAGACTGTGCATGTGCGTGCGTGTTTCGATTTCGATTTTGGTTTTGGCTTTAGCCGCAACTCGTGAACCGTACTAAACAAAAACCGATACAAAACTCTACGTGAATTGTGTTGTGTCCGTGTACGCTTATTCTACACTTCTAACTGTAAACGTGTATCTGTGTTTGTGTTTGTGTTTGTGTTTGTACTTGTGTCTCTGAATCTATGTGTTTGTGCTCGTGTGGCGTCTTGTACGTGTTTACGTTCGCTCGCTAGACGAAACGTGCGGCAAGTTGCGACTTGATGGCCAGTTGTGAGAATCAAAAGGAAATTCCGCTCTTACAAATCGATTTCGTTGCTTCAATTTTTACTTGCAGATGGTCATAAAAATAGCACAGACTTCAGTATAATCACAAATTAAATTGTTTGCACAAAGATATCTAAATCGTAAAAACACAAAAACAAAAACGAAAACAAAACAGAATTTGGGAAGCGCGTGTAGAAACTTTTCGCTGATATCAACAATAATAACAATAACAACTACAACAGGAACAGCAATAAACTGCGATAAAAGCAACAGTCAAACAGAAAAGTTTCATTCTCATGTTGTAACCGCCACAAGCAACAGCCCCGCCTACAACACCTACACCGCCCCCATCACATAACAAAACGCAAATCAGCAGCGACAATGGCGATGTCGAGACTTTCAGACTCCATCTCCAGCTCCTCCACGTGCCACTACAGCAACTGTGTGCCCACAGCACGAGTTCATCAAGTAAGCAAACAATAAAACTTTCTTCCTGTCGCCTTGCAACGTTTTATGCTGTTACCTCCTCTTAGGTTGCCCACCAAAAGAGACCATTCAATTAACTGGTTACGTAAATTGGTAACGCTGGCTTCACAGTAGATGGTGAGCTGGCAAAACTGAGTTCAGCTTTCAGTTTTGGGTTTACATTTAATAAACTTAAAACGTTAGTGGTCTGACATTTTTAATATGCTGCCAATGAACGGCTGTGACATTGTGTCGCGCCTCTCCTTGGCCTCTGGCAAACAGAAGGTCCATGAAAACACACACACTGGTCTCAAATAAGCCAAAACAATCTGGGAAAAGTGCTCAATATAAAAAAAGACCCATCAAGGATTTAATGAAAATTTAAAAATGCAAAGTAATTCTTAATTTAATTACAATTATTACCAAAAAATTAAATACGAAACTTAATAAAAACTTTAATAATATATCTCTTCAAAAAAAAACTCTTCATGAGGTAAAAGTCCATCGACGGAAGTTTAGTTTAGTTCCAATTTTGTGACGAACCATATTTAAATCAATATATGAATTATAAAAAAATTATAATTGTAATAAGGAATAAAAATAGTTCAGTGTTCGGCACACTGCTATTTTTGGGAATAATGAATGTCTACTTTTTTTTTTTTTGCAATGTGCCGAACGCCGAACTATTTTTATTTACAATTATAAATATAATTTTTATATAATTTATATATTGATAATCACTGATTATCATATATACATTTACTGCATTGATTTTGATAAGCAGACCACTGTGCAGGCACACTGGACCGACCTGCCTTTTAGATTGGCTCTCGGCTGCTAGCCCTTAATGGAAACTGCCACTCGACTCTCAATAGCGCCTGGTTTGACTCAACCTTATTCTACTGGCATTTGCCAGTATATTGTATTTTGATTTCTTTTTAATCGATTTTATTAGCATAGGACTCGAAGGGTGATTTTTCGGTGTTCGGTGTCGTACATTTGATAACTGGCTGCATTTGTCTGGCATTTCGAATCAAATTTAGCAAACGCCAAATATTACATGCGCCCGCTACTTGGCATTCATGAAAAGCCAGTCTCGACTAATGCAAACTTTTCTGCATAAATTTTAAAACTACATGGCTAACAAAATATGCAAGTACGCATTCAAAAAACACACACATACGCACACCCACATACTCACGCACATACACTCACACATATGCATCATGGGATAGACAAATTGAAACTTTTTGAGCTACGCTTGAAAAAGTTTTGTATCTGTGAGAAACTCGTATTGCGTCGGTTTACTTAGTCTCTACTGTCAATGTTTTATTTGCTGGAAACTTTAGACTATCATTAAATACTTTGTGATTGCCACATGCACCGTTAGCCGATAATAATAATATACATATATAGTGGAATAGAAGATGTGAATATATTTAACTCAGATAATGCCCGACTAATGCCTCAGCTTAAATCTGGCAAATATTTGCGCATAAATGTTTTCAATGTAAATGGCATTATTCATTCTGGCGGTATTTTGTAGGCCCAGTAAACACTCCTCTTCCCGCCTACAACCTTTTGGCATCCTGCTGCGTCTCAAATGTCTTTCGATAAATGGCTGGATAAATGATAAATAGAATAAATGCCTTTAGGCATTTTTGTTTGCCATTCTTACAGCTGTCGCTGTGTGTATCTTTTTGTCTGTCTTATTCTCATTCTCATTCGCTGTCTCTCTTTTGAATTTAGCCGTAAGCTTATCAGATTCATTGCCAGCATAATGATGCTATGTAGCTCAAAATCACTGCAAACACCACGGAGTTGCGATTGAAAATTTAATTAAACAAGTTGTCATGCTTAGCCCATAATTGAATTAAAGGTAAATATGTTAAATGCTTAAAATACATAATTGATCTATAGTCGTTAAAACAAATTCATGTAACAAGAAAACTATTTGAATCAATTTGTTTATGTGTTATCACACCTGTGCAAAACATTTTTATTTGCTTTGTAAGCATTTATTCATCTAACTTTGTAATAGACATAGTAATAAAGTACGACACGCTAACAAAAAAATAGCCTTTATTCTACATACATTCAGTAACAATTATTGCACTTCATCCGAGTTTTTTGTTCATGAAAAATTCTACAATATTAACACATCAATTGGTAGTCCAGCCTACTTTTATTATATTTAGTGCTATATATAGAAATTATTGCCAAGAGACAGCAGAACAAACATAAAATACCACTTAGATGACATGAATATTTGATACTAATTCACAATCGAGCAAACAAACCGAAACAAATCCGGAAATATTCATACAAACGCATTTATATCAGTTTTGCACTTTCCGTTCGCTTTTCGTATTTTATTAGCCACTAAACATCTTAAATTGCTTGTTGATTTTGCCTTTAGAGTCGGATACGACCAAACAGCAAAGCTGCAAATTAATAATAGAAAGTGAGGAAGAGAGTTGTGGTGACAGGAGTTGGGTTTGCTCGTAAATAAGCGATTTGAGGTTCTCATTAAAATGATTTCCGCTCGAGACTTGGGCATTGACAGTGTTCATGTCATTAAGTGGACTTGGTTATCTCCAAGAGTTGTGTATCCCTGTCGAGATTTTACAGTTGATTTGGGTACGTCTTATATAATGTAACAAAAGATAGAATTTCGCTCGAATCGCTATTAAATTAAGAAATGTTTGTTCCAGATATAAACAAACTTGAAGTAAAGTAAAGTAAAGTTAAGTAAAGAATAATAAACATAGAATAAACTTTAGTTCCGTTATCATGAAAATAAAATATCAAATTGCGCATTTTGATGTCTTGAAGATGCTCTTATTAAAATGTTATTTAAGAATTTTGATAAACTGTTTGCATAGGGCCCCGGAATCTGACATCTCCCAAGTGCCCCAGACTGTTGTTACGAGTATTGTTGCGACAGCCCTCGTGTAACTTGTATGAGTTTTCTTTGTACTACTTGTGTTTGTCTTGCACTCGTCGCAACCAGGTCCTGCGCTGCTTTGGCTTGCAACTTTAAAAGCCATTGAGCTATCCTTTTGCACGCCGGATAGAGAGAGAGAGAGTGAGAGAGTGAGAGAAAGTCCACCTCTCAGTTCCTTCCCTTTCCCAGCAAACAGACATATTTTTTGTTTAGGATTTAACTTTCATTTTTGTGTTGTGTCAGGCATATGTAAGCTTGGTCTATGAGCTTTTCTCTGTTCTCTGTTCAGTGTTCACTGTTTGCCTTTGTCCTCTCGTTGGCCCCTGGGTCTTGTCGGCCTAGACCATTGTCTCTTAGGTTATTTTTTTTCTGGTTCATTTTCCCTTTTTTGATGGTGAGTGAGCATTGCTAACAGCTCCATATATGCATTATTTATGCTATTATCGATTTTTTATACGCATTTCAGAGGCACCGACTCGATTGGCCACCACAGCACGGTCTTATTACCAAAACCATTTCAGATAAACGTGTCGCAGTTTCCCTCCGAAATTAAATCATTCTTCAGACAAATTTACAACGAACTTTTTGAGCTCATCAACTTTACTTTGAGTCCTACAATTTGTCTGATTCAAGAGCAACAACAATAATGAAGCGAACTGGGAAAATTGCTTACTTTTAGGGTTTTTCTTTGCATTTATTTCGTAACACGCGGCGTATACACAATTCATCGTTAACTAAGTCGGGAAAAGGCCACAATGTGGTCAAAACTGCTGACTTTTTGCCTGATTTTAATTTTGACTTTTTAACAAAGTTAAGCAAATGCTTGGAATTGAATTTGGGGACAATGTCCAAGTCATAAATGGCCAACCAAGCGCGCTCCTAAGTACACAAAACTCGTTTTCGCTCCGCAATCCTCCCTGCTCCGCTTTCCTCTGACTCAGTTTATTTACACAGCTAACGCCTAAATTAAATTTTAAGCTGTTGATTTGCATTTTCAGGCTCCTTTGCGAAGAGGTCCTGATGCGCTGTTTATTGAACGCTGATTAGATTCAACAGCTTCGCCAAAAGAATAAAAGATCCAAAACAGATTCAAGTGAAGGCTCATTAGAGGAACTTATTTACAGTGCAGGAGATAGAAAAAGGAGAGCAAAGAATAAGAAGAAATGTCTCGCGAAAGCAGCGTCTAATTAAGAAGCTTACACAAATATACATAAATACAGACACACATACACACAATACATACGGTACGTATACTGTAGACACACATCGAAAGGGGGGAAAAAGCAGAAGCGAAACTCATAAAAAAGGTTAAAGTTAAACAATGCGGCGCGTGTTTTCAAAATGAGTTGGGCTTCCATTTCGCGAGCTGCCTTCATACTCATATCATTAATATTGTTGCTGTTGCAAAAATCTGTTAAATATTTTTTGGCCCTTAATGAAATTAGACGGAGGCGGCTCTCCGTTCGATGTATGGTGTGCGGAGCGCGAGGAACCTGCCACATCACTCAGCATTAGGTCGAGGTCTGGTAAAATGAAATTAGCCGCCTTCAACAAAAACCATAATCAAATTTTTAGCTACAAAGAAGATGAAAAATACTTGTATATACAGAATCTGAAAATCTATGTAGACGTACTTGGACTACTTACATACATCGTATTAGAACGGGAACTGTGTGCACTGGAGTGACGCCTTTCACTGTCGCTTGTTTAATTTACGCGACGAAGTAATTTAAAATAAACGCGACACTGCCAACAACAGCAACAACAACAACAACAATATTAACAATAAGTTCAAGGATTCCAGCAATGACAGCAACATCAGAGGGAGGATTGGCTGGAGAAGAAACGGCAAGGATAGAGGGGGAAATGGGCTCAGGCATTGCGCTGAGAAAACCAATTTGCAAACAAGTCAACAAAGGCAGACGAGAAACAGCAAAGTGCGCGTAGGTAATAAGGCAAAGTGCAGCCAAGACTCACATACATATTCTCAGAGACATTTATTTGATATGCATATGTAATACATAGTAATGAATATTCTCGTACATATATCCCGTCTAACTGGCCAGCCACTTCCGTATTTTAAAGTCGACAGTAAACAAGGCCAACTGATGCCATTATTGATTGGCTATGGAATTGACCTTGATGACATAATCGAGTTACCTAACCCCAATGCACTCTCACCTGTTGCTTACTCTTACATTGCAGGGTCAGCAGGTTGGCCAAGTTAGTTGCTATCTTAAATTACCTTTCAATTATATTCGCATTTTGCTATTCAAGTTAATCTCAGTTAATTGAAATAAATTTAACCATTTGGCAAGTTTAATTCAGGTATTTCTGAATTTAAAATCCTTGCCAATAAAATAATTAGTTAATTGCTTTCTTCTAAATGAAATAATTTTAATATTCTGTTAGCGTTTCACTTTGTAAATTGTTTGTAAATGTGTTGGAAATTCAGCCAATTGCCATTTTGATTAATAAATATTGTAGACCATGAAGGAAGTGACATTTATCTTTCTGTTCCTCTGAATTTCTGAGCTTTATTAATGACACTTGATGCAGATGTCGGAATCTGCCGATTTGAATCAATTAATCAAAGCATATTTCTAGGATTGATCGCTTTTCATTGGTTTCTTGAATGAAAATCATTTTTTATGTTTACAGATTTCTCAATCAAAGTTATGAAATTAAGTAAATTCTTAATAAGTAGATTCTAACAAGAATTGCTTTGTTATATATTATTAAAAAAAAATGTTTTATAGGTATAACAATTAATTGCAGCTCATTTACAGATCGGTTATAGTCATAATTATCTTACTAAAATAATCTAGTAGCAAATGCTATTATATTAAGTTATTAACAAATATTTGCAAATTCTTTGCCGACTACATCATGTTTTAAATAAAATATAATTAAAGTAAATACTTGTAAACTTAAGTGTATGTTTGTAATGGTGTACAACACAATGTCCACAACACTTTATTGTAATTGACTTGCAACATGTGGCATGCTACGCGTAACAAGGAGAAGGTACTTTATTTGTTGTGGACCAAGTACACGTAAACTCACAGAGCGGATGAGAAATGCTTGTGTACGCATTCGTATATTGCCAACTGTTGTTGTTGTTGTTGGTGTTGCTGTTGTTATTGTTGCCGCAATTGTTTGCTCAAATCGTTAAAACGTTAATCAAACAGTAAAGAGCACAAATGATGCGCCTGCGGAATCTGTGGCAGCTGCCGCTGTTGCCGCTCTTGGTTGCCACCTACTGAGGCAAACAAAGTGCTCACCTGAGTTTGATGTTTGATGTGTTGTGTGCACTGCTGGTTAACTTAAGCCGACAGACAAACAGAGAAGCCACAACAGCAACAACTAGATGTGGAGAAGAGTAGATATATCACAGGGAGATCCACATTTCATTCACTTTTACCGCGCTTCAGAGGCTCTGTTTAATATTGATAGTATAATAACAACAATGTGAGTAGTAGAAGTTTCATCAAAGCTACAAAAATAGCTACGGCATAACAACATGCAAAGCCACTCAATTGATTTTCAGCAGTAGCTCGTTGTCACTTATCTGCATTGTTTCGAATACATTTAAGGACATGGACATGGGTTGGGACTTGTACTCGCAGTCGCAGTCGCACTCGAAATAGATATCGGAATCGGAACCGGACTTTTGTTTACCCAGTTTGTTGAGCGAGGAAACGAAATGACTGACGGAATGAACTGGGCCAGACAACCCAGATACCAACTAACGACATTGCCCGACCGCAGAAGGCTTTGGTCTTTTGCCGGCGACCCTCGCAGCGGACACACGGACGGATACACAAATGCACAATGAGACACTTGGCACACTCGACGTACGCTCGTACTTGAATCGAATCAAGGACAATGGCACACGCATTTTCCAAGTATGAGTGCGTGTGTGTGTAAACCCACAGCTCATAAATATAAATCAGCTGTTGTCCATGATTCATTGAGTAAAACGTTGGCAATACAATTCCACGCCGTAGCATATGCTCTTTCTCTCTCTCTCACTATGTTTTTTTTTCACTACATCTCTTTCTGACTGCTGAGACCTACGTTAGTATGTGTGAAATTCATTGTTAGCATGTTTCTAGTAAAAAAACTTTTTAATTCCACGAATGTCGCCAAAGGCAAAAGCTCGCTGCCAGACCGACCGACCGACCGACCGACCAAGTAACTTGGCAAAGTGCCAGGACCGGCATTGTTCAATGTCCTTAAATTTGTTGCATTACAAGTATTCGTAGAACGTACAACGTGTTGTGCTCTACTTAATTATGCTAAATATTTCAGCAGGTAGATTTACAAAAGTTGCCTCTAAATTTAAATTGAAAATTGCACTTTAATACATGTACATTATTAATTTTTTTTGTAATTCAACTTCAAACTGAACTATTTAAATTTTGATTGCCATATAGTAAAAATATTCTTTTTAGAGACACATCCGCTTGCACTAACACTTCTGCATAATAATAAAAATTCTGACACCACCTCAGTGTTAAAACCACTTTGGACTGTGTGAAACTTTTAAGTCCATGTTAAATATAGACAGCGAAGGACTAGAGTGAAAGGCAGTCAGGCCAATGGTTTGTCTTGGCGGAAGGAAGAGTACAGCGCACTTGCGAGCCAATTAAAGGTCGTTTCGCTGACCCACATAAATAATGCAGAAGCTTTAATCAACGGCACAGCCCGTTGCCAAATGGCCCCAGGCAGCTGCTCGTGTAAAAGCTGAAAAAGGAAAGGTAGAAGAGACACTTGTCTACATTTTTGATAATCCTCTCCTAAGGTGGTCGCCGAGTGTCGCATTTTAAGCACTAAAAAGCAAGAAATCGCTTACGAGTAGGTAATAAATTTGACGGAAATGGCAAGCGTAAAAGGTAGAGTAAAGGAAGACATAAATAAAATTAGAATACGTGACTGGAGTGGTTATTCCTGGTTAGTCTAACGACCCGTCATTAGCTTTGATTTGTCCAAAAGGACACAAATGACAGTTCAGCCAGCCGACCAGCAACAACAACAGCATTGTAATTACGTTCGCCCGCTTCATAATTCCAAACTATAATTGTTCAAGTCTCACAATATGTATGCACGTGGGATATGTGAAAGGAGTGTCTCCGGGGAAAGTTAGCACACTCGGAGTAGCTACGAAGGCCTTAACGCTTGGCTGCTTTCACATAAAGTGCTCCTAAGTGAATCTGAGTAGACACTCTTCCAACACATTTACACTTGACCTAGCAAATGTAAGGCTCTCAACTGCCCCTATTTCAAGTAAGCATTCAGTTATATTTGCTTAAATCTTATTTATAAGCCATTTATTTGAAAAAGTTACTCAAGTTTCAGAAAGCCGACAGTTGGTCTATCTTTATCCACAATTATGAACACTTGTTTAGTTGCCGTGGAGAACAAATCTAATTGCTTTCTTTTAAATTGCTAGCAAGATATTGTGGGCTTTTGTTGTTGTCGTTGTCAAGGTTTGTTTTAAGGTTTAAGGCCACGCAAATTAATTAAAAGCAATTTACGCGTCACGCACATGTTTAGCGCCACGTGGCGTATACGCGATTCCATTATTATTTCCTCCTCCTTGTATTAATTCTCTATTTTTTTGAAGGAGCGCATTCGTTGTCGCTGTTTGTTTTCTATAGTGTTTTTGGTCTTTGTTATTTCTTTTAATTTGCGCGTGCCTTTTGGATGCCACCGCAACAGCGTTGCAGCCACACGAAAAATAGTCATAGATCCGCAAAACTTTTCATAGCATTCTTTTGTGCGCTGCTTGTAGAATTTTTTAAATGCGTTTTATGCTAATGTTGTTTTCTGCACTGCACATTTAAATATGAGTGTGCTTGTATATGGGTATTAAAGTCAAAATCCAGTGAAAGCAGCAGGGGAACGAGAATTTGAGAGAGAATAACTAACAAAACGCTTTCAAAGTAGATGGGCGTACACTGTTTAAATTTGCTGCTCGACATTTTTGCGGTGCCCTTCAAAATTAAACCGAATACGTGTATACATGTCTGTATAGTCGTATGCGTGTGGATGTATACATGAGAATAAAAATAAAATAAATTTGGTCAGCACATGCAAATTTTGGTGGTGCTTTCAGGGTTGGGAAGACATTGTTATTGTTGCTGTTAGTCCCATAAATTTAAAACGTTGTAAAGCAAAACTTTGTAGCTACTACAGCAACAACAAATCAATATAACTGCCATCAAGTGGATGGGCAGAAAACCAGCCAAAAGCAACATAAACATTTCTCAAACTTTGCCTCATGACATTCAAATAGAGGATTAAATCCTTAAGCAATATTTGTGGCATGTTTGTCTAGGATTCTCTCGGTATTCAAATAAATAAGAAAGGTTTTCTCTCTTTTCAAATTGTTTCTTCTCTCTCTCTCTCTCTCTCTCTCTCTCTCTCTCTCTCTCTCTCTCTCTCTCTCTCTCTCTCTATCTACATATTTACCTCACTTTTAGTTTATCTGTCTCGCTTCTGTCTCTGTTTTGTTTATTTTTATTTTTGCTTTCGACTTGAGCCTAATTTGCGCAAATATCTCGCTAAACAGTTCATTTAACTTCAATGGACTGGCAATTGCACTCAAATGTTATACAAATTGGTTCATTAACTCAATGAAATTCTGAGTATTTCAGCTCTTAGCTCTACATTCACAAATTGACATTTTGCTTGATTTATAAATACGTTCACTTTTCTAGCCACATGCCGCCAATGTGATTGATCATAACTTAACTCCCACACATGCATACACTTCCCTTCCTTCTTCTATCATTCTCTCTTCCTCTCTCTCTCTCTCTTTCTCTCTAAGGAGCAATTAAAAGTCAGAAAATGACCCCAATTACAAAGAAGTCAACGAGTTGTACGTTAATTTGCATCAAACCACCGCCATAATTACACTATAATTATCAGGGCAAGCACAAACTATGTTTCAAAATATAACAATAGCAGGAAAAGTTAATTGTCAGCGCATTTCATGTCCATCCCAGGTGAGAGAGGTTATCTGCCGAAAAAGTCCGTCATTCGTTTATGATTTAATAAATGAATTTGAAAATTCGCAAGCCATTGAATTACGCATACGCCCCGCTGGTTTTTGTGCCAAATTGTACTTGACATCAAAAATAGCTTTGGCAAGAGACAGGTAGCTATCTGACTGGCTGACTGAACTGAATGTCCATCGTGAAAGTCAGTCAAATGGCAGGGCCACTTATCTATAAATAATTCGAGTATAATTCGAGTACGCGCTTATTGTTGATGGACAGTGAATGGCGAAGTTCAATGTTATGGCCCAACCATGCGAGCAGGGCTTCGATGTGTTTGTGTAACTGTAGCAGTATTCGAGAGAGGCGGCAACCCTGGCGTACAATGAGCCTTTGTCACGCAGTCCTCGAAGTCATGAAACCTTCGAACTTAAAGCAATTTTTGTTCAAAAATTTCAATCATGAAATGCTCATTTTTAGCTGTGATTAAATTTGACATTTGACAGACCGTACGACAAGCACGTAACTGTAACCGAGTCTCACCTGAATACCTGAGTAACAGCCGAAAACAGAATAATTGGCTTGTCAAAAATACGTCTATAATTGCCTGTCTAAAAAATGATATTAACAGTCAAAGTAATGCAACAAAGTAAATGTTTAATGAGATGCTTAAAAACATAAACATAATTATTGCTGACATATTTTTAATCTTATTTTTACTATAATGAAGAAAAAAAGTATCATTTGAGAGAATTAAATCAGGTAGTATATTCAACAAGTTAGAATATTGAAAAACTGTGTGTTACACTGTAAAGAAATGGTTTTCATCAACTTCTGATGAAAAATTTAAGACTCATATTTCAATCAATCGACAATGCCGAGAGCTTTCAAATATAATGCAATTGCAGTCTTGACAAGCCCTCTGACAGTATATAAGAGAGTTTTGTAAATGAAAGGAAAGCAAAATAAGAAACAAAACTTCTGACGGAACCAATATTAATGGCGACCTGCCTTCCATTTATTGTTCGAGCTATTTGAAGTGTCAAAAACGAATTTCCCAATTGATTGATTGCCAGCTATCGATTGACCGTACAATGCCAACATATAACCTGAACCGAAATAGAAAACAGTATTTGTTGTATTCGTGCAAGTCGAAATGCTAGTTGTATACTATAAAGTATTCGGCATGTTGTATATATATATTCTGAAAGTATTGTTCAGCTCTTAAATTAAAATATCAAGTTCAGTGTACAAAAGAAAAAACAAATGTCTTGTTTTAAGCACAAGTGAGATTTGTAATACATATATGTATACATATGTGTCATATTTGTATACAAATATTTTGTTTGTGGATCGGTTACATCATTTGCCCATTCGCGTGCTGGATTATTTAATTTTTTCATTACCCGACGTCTACAAACGTGTTTAGCATGCAATGTTCCCCATTGGAAGCCGCATTCTCCTGGGTCCAACACAGACGATACTGATACAATTAATGGTCTTCGGAGGCCGCTCTTACGAAAAACGGGGAAAGAACGAATTTGATTTGTATTTGCTTTATTACCCACGTCATGCATTGACGGTAAACTGATTTCTGCAGAAGCAGCAACAGCAGTTAGCAAATGAAATCGAACAAATATTTATTAGCCCAATCGAGCTGCTTCCTTTTCTTTCAGCCTGTTGGCCTGCTGGCCTGTTGGCCAATGCAAGGGCAATTCCGGAATAGTTGCCAGCACAGTGTTGTAATTGAAAGCGATTGCCTTGCAAACTTCAAGGGCAGCCAGTTGGCTGACTGACTGGCTGTTTGGCTGACTGCTGAAAATACAATGGCGCCAGCTCATCGATATCCATTGACATGGCTCGGCTCTGGATTTGAGTTTAACTCTGGTTTTGGCAGCATACTGATTATCTGATTGCTGGCATGGCAAATAATTTACGTGATTTATGTGAACTGTTGCGGCATGTAATTTGCTTACTTACCAACCTGATCAGCCTTTCAGACTGTCAGTCTGTCAGTCTGTCTGTCTTTCAGATTGACTGCACAATGTTTGTCAAATTGACACTAATTAAACACATCGACAAACGAAGAAGTTGCTGCATCAGGGGAAATTTTCATTCAAAGTACAACACACATCGCACAGTGGCCAAATTGATGATTGATGGCCAAGTCAAAAGGGACCTGTCACGTACAGTAATGTGCGAACACGGATTTTCCTGCTGCACAAAATATGCAAAGTCATTTGCAGAGCTCAAAAGTGTTGCATACTTTGTGAAGCGCTGACGTAACGCCAGCATGCCACAATAACAAGTGTTGTTCGCCATGGAGCTTGCAAGTTGCAACTACCAATGTCACTGCCACTGCCATTGCCATTGCCAGTGTTTGCCAAAATTCGATTTTCGATCGGTTTTGGCCGCTTTTGTGAGTCGGCTGGTCCTTGCAATTGCCGGAAGTGTTTCACACACAACGTCAGCAGCCGCATTTAAATTGTTGCTACTGTATGTACATATGTGAGTGTGTGTGTGTGCGTGTGTGTGTGTGTATGTGTTCATTAAGCGGCAGCTGAATTGCAATTTCAAAACGAACGAAACTGCAATTCCAAAGGCCAGCAGCAACAACTGAAAAAGGAGCCCCGAAAAGTTTGTTAAAGTTGCATAAAGCTAAGTGCCACAGGCGTCTACCTGTCGATGGTTGTGGCATTGCTATCGTTGGCATCGCTGCTGTCACCGCTTGCTGCTATTATTCCAACCGCAATTGAAGCTTGCAATAAAGCCGAAAGATTTGCCAGATGTCAGCACTTTACCACATGCTCTAAAACGGCATTAGTAAAACTATTTGCTGTCTTTTAGGGGCTAAAAGATACCTGAAAATAGAATTAACTATGAGAGTTTGTTTGATTTAAAACTAAACTACTATTTTAAAAACTATTTTAAAGAATCTATCTCGTTTCAAGTACTTAGCAATAGTTGAAAAACTGTTAAAAAAAAATAGTTGAAAAAAAAACAGTTTCTAGAATTTATTTGAACCTACAAACAATGGCCGTGACAATTTTATGATTGACATTTGAGAGATCCCTTTTTTTTTGCTCGATTAATAGAATAGAATGCTGCGTAACAAATACTTTCCCTGGCTAACCTGTATTATTGAAATGTAATCTATGGCCAGGTTGGGTTTAATTATTTGTACAAGCCGAACCCTTTTAATTGGCTGAGAAAGCACCGACAACAACAATTCATCACTCTGTGTCATTGGAGATTGAACAACAAAGAGGAAATCAAAGACAAAAGCATCAGGACATCAACTGATATCAAACAACCAAAGAGTTTATTCACAAAGTACAGTGGAACAGTTTTATAAGACATGTGGATTAAATACTTTATAAAAGTTAAAGTGGGGGGAAAGTCATCAAATTTGATTTATTTTGCACATATAATTTAATTTAATTTTTTTTGACGTTTATTTAAAACCATTAACAAGAATTATAAAATAAAAAGTACCAAGATAACTTTTGCAACTTATTACATTAATTGTGAGTATTTGATGAAAGAAAATACTAGTTCCACAGTGCAACAGTAGATAATGACTTGATGAACACGCCCACACAATCGAGTGGCACAGATCTGAGGTTGAGTGAGACATTGTCAGGCAACTGCACTGGCTTTAATTAAAATCTGATAATTGCGATAAGGGACTTTGTCATTATGCGGGTGGTTCTCCGAAAGAGAGACAGAGGGCGTTTACAAAAAGTGCCCACAAATGCGTGGCATGTTGGTTGAAATTAAATAAATAAATAACCACTTTTACCACACACACACACACACACACACACACGAAGCCAATTTGAAGGTCTTTTGCATGGCTAAAATTTGATTAAGTGAGTGCCAAGCGAGGGAAAAGCTGGCAGCCAGGCAAAATGCGGTCATCAATTTAAATCAGTTGCTTACGAGTAAATACAATAAATAAGGGTCGGTCGAATGCACAAAGACGCGACGCAACGCGTCGGCCTCTTAAATATTAGCAGACATTTTTAACAATTCACCGTAATGGCTGGCATCAATTTTGGCCAAGGTGCATGCTAACTGAATATCTGTTTTGGCCAAGCAGCCAGTCAAACTGCCTGCTGCTGTGGCTGCTTGTGGTGTGCGTCATTTAATCAGGCAAAGTGATTTTCGTACAGTCTACACACATACATGCAAACACAACTTATCATTTAACAGATACAAGTATGTGAGGATGTGATATCTCTGAATGTACGAGTGTGTGTTTATGTGGGTGTGTCTGTGTTTGTGTCTGCGTGTGTGTGTGTGTTTGTATAGGTGAGCACGTTGTAGACAGGAAGCCAGCTCAGTGGCAGCTGATGTTCAGCCCGTTTAACCTTACGCAACGACCCAGCTGTAAATTTACAGCTATCATGCAAAGTTCCTGCCAGTTTTGGATCGGGCTCAGTGCCTCTCTCTTTCTCCCTCTCCCACCCTCTCCCTCTATGTTTCTATCGTGACCCTTGCGCCCCAGGAGGCAGTCCAAAATTTATTACCATTTTGCAGTTATAATGTTTCAATATCTCGTTTTGTGTATCCGTGTGTTTGGGCCGTGTTTGTGTTTGTGGGCGGCTTGCGTGCCCATTAGCGCCATTTTAGAAACGATTCAAGCAGATATATAAGTACTATTAGGTGCTCCATGGACTGTTCATTTATTGACAGCCCACGGGCAAAGGCAACGGCAACGGCAACGGCAACGTGACGGCTGCGTCATTTGTCATACATTTGTCGGACTCAAGCCAAAAGAAACTGAACTGAGTGAATAAATTTGGGCAGTTAACCTTCAACGGTTAACTGCCTTTTCTCCAAACTGAAGGCCTGCAATTGAATGTGAAACATGAACTAACAATGACAACGAACGAATCCAACTGATTGTAAGACGAAGCCCCAAATTGCCTCGGCCCAACTAATTGGCACGTGCCGAGTCTCTAATGACTTGCTTAAAGTTCCAACTACTGAAACAGCAACCTCCACAACAAATGTGTTCATATGAATTACTCCTAGCTTAACGAATGAGTTTTGCATTTGCCATTTTAGCAGCTCAGGCGAAGCAGCTCTGCACTGCAGCTCCTCACAGTTGTAGCAGTTCCATTAAACCATTTACGAGTACCTCCTGGCCCCTTTTTAAACTATCTTTTAAATGAACAGCTGCAGCGTCAAGATACTAAATCGTGCAACATTTATCTACTCGTTTGCTGCGAGTACCATTACCATAAATTAATAATTTACCCAAGTACAAATTTAAATGTAGGGACTGTAAATAATTTTTATTTGATGTTTTGAAATAAAACAAACCCAATAGCCCCTGTGCTATTATTTATCGAATCTTTAAAATAATATATAATATCTTTATTTTGAATCAAAATATAAACCTCATATGATAAATATTAGACATTATAATATTTTAAATTTAGTCGCATTGAACTGTTTGCTGTGAAAGTGACTTATGTTTTCGTAGCACGATAGTGCTTTTGTTTTGTGTAATTTCTCGAACCACTGCCCAAAATCAAGCTTTACACGAATTATAGTGCTTATCAATAGTTATAAGTTTTTCCAAAGTTTTTATTTTACACTCAAATACTTAATTAGAGAATTGCCCATATTAACATACCGAAAATTGTTATTATAGTTTTTTTAATATAAGTACTTCAATTTGATATTAAAGAAACAAACCAACAGATAATAACTGAATTTAAATAAAGAATATTGAAAAAGAAGAAAATATTTAATCTTCTCTCAGATGAAAAACTCAAAATATCTCTTTAATGTTCTTAAAACCATTACATTATTTTCTCAATTCCATTATTTTTCAAGGTTCAATTGACAATGTTCTTGATTGTGCAAAACGGTTACTTCTTCCCACAGCTATTTATTTATAATTATAAGCTTTATGCAATCTCCCGCATATATATACCCGCACTTATCTATGCAAATGAGTTCAATATTATTTGCTTTCATTAAACATTTTTAAAGTTCAGTTATAACAGTTTTTGTTATTGCAACAAATTATTTACCTGAAACATGGTGTTTGTTCGTTGAACAATTATTTTTTCCACTGAAACAATTATATAATTGTAATTTTATAAAACGCCAAATTGTAAGCTGAATAAATTATATTTTATGATTTATAAATATTTGATTAAAAATCTGTAAATTGCAAATGATTTAAAGGAACCATGTGGCACTAAGCTTTTTAATTTAATACACCACGTACATGAAATTTCCTAGATGTTCATAACAGTTGTTTTATTTATGGAATTTCGTATTTTGTGTCGGTATGCTTTTAAGTGTTTAAAGGGCTTAAATAACAAAATATATGGGATTTTTCCATACGTCTCTATCTTCAATTAATGTTTAATATGAAACTAAAATTCACATTGACATTGCCATTAGAAAGTACCAAATTCAAGTCTCTTCGATTGAATTTAAATATTAACTATCTCTGCTTAATTTTAGTTATTTAACTAGATGATTTGCATGTGGTTAGTTTGGTTGAGTGGCTGCTGGTTAATAATTATAATCGTATAACTAGATTAATGCTCAAGATAATGAGTATCAAGTACTCATACATACGAATAATTGTAAAGACATTGCAAACAATATTCATGCTTGCTCAAGCTGAAGGAGGCGGGCAGATTTTGGTTAACGAAACTGCAGGAATTATGGAAACGTCAAAATGTGCAACCCAACTGACATCTTCACCCGCCCACAACCCGACACGTCCAACACGACCGACACTGCAGCTGCAGCTGCCACCGCAGCAGCTGCCGCTCTTTTCAAATTATCGTATGATATCCTCCGATGAAAATTTCATTAATTTACTTTCGTCCGACAAAGAATAAAGCACACAATGCGAATTTTCACGGAATGCCACAGTCGGAGGTCAATTATTGGCTGACATTGGCTGCGGGCACTCACACACGCCCATATATATATGTACATATGTATGTTTCATATGTATATATCTATATATGTGTATGTTTCCAGCTAATTTATTCGTATTGTGTGCTTGAATATTTAAATAGATAAACAGAAGTTTAGCACAGTTTCATTTTTGAAGGTGCTGCAATTTATTTAAACAATATTTGTTGTCGTGTTCCTCTTATCGAATTCCCACAAGAATTGGGCCTAGCTATACTACAGTTATGTATGTATAATATTTAATAAGAATATGTGGGATTAATTATTGCACATCGTTCGACGCATTTGGTTTTCCTGCTCTTGCGATGTCGAATTGGGGCGTTATGTGAGTAGTTAAAGTGGAGCTGGCACTGTGCCAACCGATGGCTGACCTCAACCTTGCTCAAGGGCTCGTCCTCGTCCTCGCCGTTGTCCTAGTCGTGTTGTCGTTGCTTTTTTTGCTGATTTGTGTTCCTGCCATGACTTAATCCCCACCGGCACACACTTGAGCACGTTTGCCCAGGCGCGGCTTGAACGGCACCGATTTCTTCGTCAAACGCGACACAAACTGGCCGCCAGTTGACTCCTCGCTGCTCCCCCTGCCCTCCAATAGCTGCTGAAAGTCAATGCTGCGTCCAAGGCGTGGCGTGCGCACGCGATAGGCGGGTTCGCCATTGCTCTGTACTGCAGGATTCCAGAAAAACAAAGAAATAGTCTCTGATTTATAAACTCACTCAACGAAAAGCACAACAAGAAAACGTTGAAAAGCTTTCATAGTTGTAGAAATTTCTATTAACACTTAATTTCTCTCAAAACAACAATTAAATAAGTTAGTGGTATTTAATTAATTTCAAAAGCTGACAAAGGCAAATAAACCCATTATCAAATTAGAAATAAATAAATAAATAAATAGTTATGAAAAGTAAATTTGAGTTAAGTTTATGCTTGAAATTTTGACAGTTGCAAGTTGTTTGCCTTTAGAAACTTTACCATGAAAAAATCTATTTTGTCAAGCTTTCTAGGTGGAGCATAGTTGAAATGCCTTCACAGCTCGGTTGTCATAATGCCGCATTACTTATACGCCACGTGTGTCTGGATATTTGTAGTTAATACTCACGCTGTCGAAGCTTCTGCAACAGCATATAGTAGGCCAACGGTGGCATATTATCCAGGTCGAATTCCTGCGCCTGAGCTGGTGGCACGGCAATGCTTGCTTTTTGCACCAAACTGTTCTCTTCCAACTCGTCAATGATGTCGTTCAGCTCTTTGTATTCGCCCATGGCACGCTTGTGGCGTGCTTCCACCGCAGCGGCTGAGCTGCCAACGCCGCTGCCAACGTCGCTGCCGACGCCATTGATGCGATTTGGTAAATCCAGTTTGTTTGTGCCCTGCGCAAATGAAGTGACACAAAGCGGTTAGCGGCAAGCAGCAAGCAGCAAAACAACACAAAACGAAACGAAACAACAAAAATATTTGAAATATTTCATTTGAGGCCCTTTCGCTTGCGGCAAGGCTTTCAATATCGTTCCTGGCGGCTTTCAAACTGTCGACACGTGTTAAGTTATTTTTATGCTGCCTATTTATGCGCATACGTGAGCTGCACACACACAGCTCACTCAATCTCTGTGCGAGAGTGTGGGAGAGTGTGTGTATGTGAGCGAGTGTATGTGTATGTGAGTCGAGCACTTTATTGTTTCAATTTACAGCATGACAGGCTGCGTGTAACGCTTGATTAGACAACTCAATGTGAATTGAAATGCCAACACCTTAAATCTGCTCCTAAGTTGCACCTTGGCCATAAACAGAATACACTAACCCAATCCCACAAGAGATCACACACACACTTAAATATTGGCCAACCAAAAATGTTATTAAATCTGTGACTAAACATTGTAAGAATCGAAAAATTCCTTCTCAAGATACGAGTATCGATTGGAATCTGAGCAAATTGATTATGCGAACTACGGCATTGGCATTGGCTTTAGCCGAGTAATTAGTGCGAATGACAATCAGGAAATTACTGCTAGCTGTAGTTGCCAAAAGTCAACAGCCACAAAACGTATTCAACGGGCTTTCGAAAGGGATTTCGCAAAGTTTTGCCAAGTGTTAAGACAACTCTGGTTGGCAATTGTCTGGATTTGGCCTTGTCGAACTTTTGAACTGGCAACGCGTTCGCAAATAAAACTGATTAAGTGGCGCTTGTTAAGCTTGCTTCTGCCTAACTCCCATCAACCTGTACAGTGTACACTCACCTGTATGGCCTTGGCATGGCTGCAGTAGACCAGGTAACACGAGGCTGCGATTAACAGCAATGTGCAATAACCTTGCCTACACATAACTGCCAGGAAACAGGGTCTAGTCGAGCGTAGTGCGGTTTCTTTTTTACGAGCGGCCCTCAAAGGACACTGGCTTCAAGCTGGACACTACAAGCACTTGGAGCTGCGAGGATAATGCGTAACGCGTTGCGGCTGCCGGACAACTGATGCTCTAGCCAAGAAGTGCGACAATTTTTATAGGCCATCGGCTTAAGCCTTTTGCGAGCATGATTAAGCCATTGAGTGACAGTCACTAAATGATTTGTTATGCGCTCCTAATCACAATCACTTGGTAGTAAACAAGCCTAATCCCAAAGCCAGAACGGAAGTGCTAGCCATTTGTCTCCCACAATTGCACAGCAGTCTTCAGATTGTGGAAAAATTTAAATAACAAAATATTGGCTTGTGTTTTTATTATTTTGTTATTCGAATTTCAAATATGATTAATTTATATTCTCAAAGTGTCAAATTATAAATTTCAATTGTCAGCTAAACATACTTTGCAACTTATTAGCGTTTTCGCACCACTGTGCCTGACACAGCAGGTGGTCTATTCACGTTCTATGCAAATCAATTCGCGTGAAAAGCTCCAAGACCAAAACCAAAACCAAGCAGGAGTAGGAGCAGAATCAGAAACAGGACCAACATCAATGCCAATGCCAATCGATCAATCTTATTTAAATGCTGACAGTTGTCGTCACAATGTGTCTAAGCGGGGGATTTTCGCTTGTTTGTCATTGCCTGTTGGCTGGAAAGGCTTGGAGTGTTCCCCTACCAGGCTTTCAACTCGGTGAGGCTTATTTCTGAGCCGCATTAACTTTAATTTGTTGTACAAACAGCTGCGCACCTGTCAGAACCAAGTGTCAGCCCGGTCAGAAGAAGCCCACCTAGAATTGAGTGTCAGCTGTCAATTGGCATTTAAATGGCATGCAAGGAATTCAAATCAATTGGCAAGTCAAACGACAAACTTTGAGGACATAAAACTAACAATACAACTATTTAAGGAGCATCTCAACTTCAATTTGTTTCTCGTAAGCAGCAAATCACTAGGAATTTCCAATTAAACACTGACAATTCATCAACAATAGCAGTAAAGCAAAACGAAGGCTGCCCTGACAGCCTGAATGTTTATTTGTGCCCTGAATTTAGATAAACATGACCCAAACTGACCCTCGACTGTGATATACTTGTGTGTTTATACAGTAACTCAATAGACAATGGACACTTTTATTTATTGACCCTCTAGTCTGTTAATTTTTGCAACAATTTAAGGATACATTTTAAATGTACTCGTAGTTTATGAAACGGAAGTCACTGAACCGCAACTATGAGTAGTTTGTAAAGTTGATGACAATTTGACAATTCTGAGCACATTCAATGAGACAAATCCCCATTTCATTTCAAGCATCAGTAAGATTGCCAAATGTCTTTTGCAGACACATTTGACTCGTGTCCTTTCCCTTGCTCCGCTCCGCTCCGCTTGGCTTTTCCATTTTCCGGCTTCGTTCGCACTGCCATCAATTGAGTTGCCAGTTTGCCAGTTGGCAGTTTCCAGTTCATAGTTCATAGTTCGTAGCTCATATTTCATATTGAATTTGTAGGAATTGTTGATAGAGATGATTACAGTGTTTACAATTAGTATTTGCTCGGTCGCTTTATCAGTTTCTGTTTGCCAACTCGGCAGCAGTTAAGCCTCTTATTGACTTGGAGAGGGCCTGAGAATGAATATGAACTTAATTGAATTAGCAGTGTCCTGTGCGCGGGTGGCACTTTGAAGTTTGCACTTTACACCCGCCCACGACTGGACTATATCCTTCAGGTCGGTCCCAGCTGACCCATGCGCACTTTATGTTGACCCGCGCAACAGCAGGAGGAGGGAATAGGAGGGTCAACTGAGTGGGATCAGGGAGCCAACTTAGTCGACGCTGTTGATGTTGATATTTGCGCTTAAGCGCAACTTTTCAGCCGGAAGAGCAGCGGCTTTATTAAGTTTCCGGCAGCACAACGCACTTACATACAACACAAGCCACTTGAAGGCATTAATTATGCCACAATGGCAACGTCTGATGTGGCAACTTATCCAGGATATTAAAGGGCGCTCCGCCAGTCCGGGCAATGGTGCATGAAATTTATAAGTTGCAGACACACTTAGACAAGTTTAAAAGCCCCTAACAAATAGAAGTTTCAGACTTTGACTTCTCCTTTCTCAACTGTCACTCACTGAATGATGTCCTGTGTTATACTCGCGAGATCCGAACATTAAAATATTTAGTTGCCAATTCTGGCTATGGATAAATGACAGCGTTTGAGGTTGGCTCAAGCAATCAAGTCAAAATCAACTGGCGAACGAAAGACCACACGGCTAAGAAGGATAATAGCTCCGTGAAGCGAGCAAGGACATAGTAGACATTGGTCTTCATGTCTGCGGTTCTCTCTTTCTCTCTCTCTCTCTCTGAATGTGTGTGTGTGTGGGAGTATCCCTTGCCACTTATAAATCCTTACAAAATATTGAAATCAAAATACTGAAGGGCATGAAAAACTTGTTTTCCTTCGGAGAATGAGAAACAGACAAAAACTTATATTCAACGATTTATAGAGCTGCCAAGGACATTTGAGCTTCAATCTTGCAATGCACAGACGGCAAAATAAGTGATGAAGTAAGTTGTTAGAGTTAACAAAATCAGATGCTTAAAATCCATGTTTAAGAATATGACATTTAATAGCAATTTTTTCGTATCCAACCAGCAAATTGAAAGAATTATTATTATTACTGGTTACCAACTCAATCCAACTCAATTTATTACTGGTTATCATTACAATAATTGAAATTATAATCCTTAATCAACAAGAACTAGAATTGTGTCATTTAGTTCAATTAATTACCGAACTTGTTTAAGACAGTTCAATTCATGAAGAATTTTATCTCTGTTGCTATGCAGCTATTTCGTTGTTATATTATGTAGTAATCAAAATAAAAATAATATTAAAAAAGTCACGTTTTAACCTATCAAAAATCTGACAAGTTTCCAATTAAATTAATATATAAACAGCTTAGTAACTCCTCCAGCAACTAAATACTCATATATGTAAATTGTACAAGCGTGTATTTTACTTATGTGTGTTTGGGAATTTGTTGCTAGCAATCCGAGCTTTGAGGTTATGGCTTGGACAGCATCTTACCCCTAGATGTCAGCACTTGACAGCGCTGATGACAGTTGAATGAGATATGCAGATGTGTCTCTCGACGTTCCGATAAAATGCATGCCAAGTGCTCACATAGCGTATACGCAATATATTTCTGTATTTTAACAGACAGCAGAGAAACACATAGACATTGGTAGAGAGGATGCTGGTAACGATGCGGCAACCAGCAGCTTCAGTGTCGAACAAATAGCAGACACATCAATATATATTTATATATATCATTTGGTTTTTCTCCTTTTTTAATCTTTTTTTTTTGGCAATTTCGTTTGTTAATAAATTATTTATTTATTTTCAGTCGAGTTGTCGAGTCGCCGATTATTGAGCGCTTGAACATTAAACCCGGACAACATTTGGATTTGCGAGCAACTTAAACTTAAACAAGCAGCAAGAGTGCAACAGAGAAAGAACGAACGAGGAGAGGAGACAAACGATGGCTTCGCGACCTGGCAGAGCACTAGTTAAACACTCAATGTCGTTGCTATTGACGTTGCCAACGAGCATCTCGACTACCAGTTGATGAGGCTGGGTCTCAAGTTGAGGCTATGGATAAGGCTGAACTCAGATACGCTTCCTTGCCTTCCAAATTGCAAATGTGTTTGCGAGTGAAAAACAATTTGGGTCCGAGAGAGTGCAGCAACATCTAATTATACGAGTATACTAAAATTTTAATCAACGCAGCAGTAATAAATTGATATAATGACAATGCTTAACAGTCATCGCAGCTCAAGCACTGCCATCAAGTTGGCAGCGCCAACGTCAACAACAACTGCGACAACAACGGCCACGTCAACGTCAACGACAACGTCAAGAACAAGAACAAGAAGGCCAAGCAAATCGATGACAACATTTGTTGTTGGCGGTGCAGCTTTAAATGCAACAGCATCAACAACAACAACAACAACAAAAGCAATAGCTAGCAACAGCAGCAACTTCTTACTGACTGCAGCAACAAAATCACTGACATCAACAACAGGAACAGGGACAACAACAACAACAACTGGAACAACAACGAGAGGAACAGTAGCAGCTACAATGTCAACAACGACAACAAATTTGCCAACAACAGCGCAATTTGTGGACGCTTCGTTGACTTCGCTGTCATTAACGGCATCGTCAACCTCCTCCCCCGTCTCCACATCATTGCCGTCGTCCTCAGCAACCGCCTTGGAGCTGTTCTCAACAGTCGCCAGCAACATAACAGCAAATGCAAATGCCAATATCAGCAGCTCAATCGAGACCAGCGACCAACTCGAAGACAATTGGGTCGACGTATCCCTGCTGCTGTTCAAGGGCTTCATATTCTCGTCAATTATACTGGCCGCGGTGCTGGGGAATGCTCTGGTCATTATTTCGGTCCAACGTAATCGAAAATTGCGGTAAGTGAAGTGAGATCGAATGGCCACACAGCGGGTGAGTGATGGGTACCCAAGCAACAGGATGCCACTTGCATCCTTCCTTTACAACCTGCAACACGTAAACTGAAGCGTGCCAACTGCTACTGGCAACCATTCTGCAAACTGTGTATACACTCTTAAATGTAATATAAATGAGCGACAAGCGGAATAATAAAACATTAAATGAACTTAAATATGACACACGATGGCAATGACATGGCACCCCAGAGCTCTGCAGAGTGCATCCCACTGCACAAAACTGTAGCATACTATTGAGGGTGAGCTCTTTGTGTGTGCGTTCCCACAGCGCAACATTTATGCGGAGAAAATTGTTATGCATTTTTGGAAAATGGCTTTAAATTGTTAGTTGCTTGCCCTACCAAAGAAAATACGCAATCTTCAGTAGAATATGTTCTTGAGAATTGAAACTGCGCATAATTCAATAATCTATACTAAAAGTATAGCATACTTTTAGGCACGACATAAAATTTAATTGAACCCCAAGTCAAGGTAAAATGTTTTATTAAAGTTGAATAAACTATTATTTATAATCATATAACTAAAAGTTATCAAAATTTTGTTATATAATTGAATACTTGATAAGAGAGCTGTATGTAAGTTCACTTCAAATGTCAAAATGTCTTAATTAAAGTGTTGCATACTTTTTGCCTTGCCTAAAAGTTAAATAAAATCAACTTTAACAGAGAGGCGCTCTTGTGCAAGATGAGTGAAAATATGTATTTTATATTGGTCTTAAGCTGAAAGTGTAGGAAACTAACTAATTAAATTGTTGAATAAACAACTTTTACTTAAATTTTTCGATATTCACAACTGCTGCACTTCGTTATTACCTTAATATAGAGATAATGAAAATGTAGCATACTTTTATGCTGGACTTTAATTTTAGAACAGCGAAAGATGTTTTGGATGTGTGGAATAAAAAAAATAAAATTTATTTCAAATTTAATATTACTAAAAACTAGCTAACTATTAAATCAGATAAAATTTTTTTATAAGTTCAGTTCCTACTTGAATAAAAATGTAGAGTGCTTTAGGGCTTGCCTTAAAATTGAGTAAAGTCAAAATGCAGCAAAGTTATTTTAATCAAACTCAAGCCAAATATTGCGAATTGTTACAGCAGAGAAATTCAGAAGAGGCTAGCACGCAAGTCATGCTATTATTATTCACAAAATATGTAGCAGTATAAACGTGGCATTTGATGTATTTGGTGCAGGCGCTGAAATTTACCCTAGAGCTAAGACGACAGCTGCCTAGTCAGCCGAATGACTTATGACAGCCAGGGAAATTGCAACATTAAGCTGACCTGGCCTCCGACCCCCAACTACAGCAATGAAATGGAGTTCAACTGGGAGTGTAGATCAGAGCGGGTTGCGAAGAGCAGTGTTGGAATGGGGAGGAAGTGCGGCATTTGGTACACTACAAACAATTGCCATGTCATTCGCTTGACATGTCTTGGCGAATGGCGGATGGTGGTTTTACGTACCGTGAATCGCGACGTTCATTTAATGTAGCTCTTGCCTTTGTCTCATTCTCATTCGCAGCGTTATAACAAATTACTTTGTTGTGTCACTGGCGATGGCCGACATGTTGGTCGCCCTGTGTGCGATGACATTCAATGCGTCCGTGGAGCTGTCCGGCGGCAAGTGGATGTTTGGCCCCTTTATGTGCAATGTGTACAACAGTCTGGATGTTTATTTTTCCACAGCCAGCATACTGCATCTTTGTTGCATATCGGTCGATAGGTGAGTACATAAATTTTCTGCCACTAGTGTCTTAAGAATGGGACAAACTCACACACTAGTCAAGCGTTGATTTGCGGCCAAAGCCGCTTCAAATATAGAAGAACAATTAATCTTGCCTCCGGCAGCCGCAATCTCACTCGCACTCTCAATAAAAAGGCTCTGAGAACTGCGAATGGGAAGCAATTAATTACTGTGAAAGGCGCGCACATCAAAAGCAAACATTAAGCCGTGCCAAGGCGTATGATGAATGCGGCCCAAATGATTTGCAAACCGAGCATGGCCAGCTATGGAACGCCCTAGTCCCGGCACTTGTTAATTGGAGTTGCGGCCTAAACGGAAGTTTCGACCAGCTGGGACCCAAAATCAGCAAAACACACAACAATGGCGAATGCCCAGTGGCCACTGGACACCTCGACATCATACCATCATTTCATCATGGAGCCTTTTGTTTGTCCGTTTTAATTAATTTATATTTCACACACCTTTCGAGGGGGCGCAAAACACGCAGCTAAGCAAAATTCCAGTAAAAATAGAAATACGAGAAATGTTGTGCAAATTAATTAATGTTGTACATTGAAATTCCCCAGAGACTTCAATAAGCAAAAGAATTTTCATTATAAATGTATGGTAATAAATACGATTACAGGTAGTTAAAAAATAAAGGATTTGGTTCTCATAGAAAGTTTTACATCTGATTTGATTCGGTTGCTTGAGAACTCCTAGAATAGCGAAAGTTACCATGTCATTATTAAAACCGTTCCCTTCACTACAGATACTATGCCATAGTGCGACCCTTGGAGTATCCACTGAACATGACACACCGAACGGTTTGCTTCATGTTGGCCAATGTGTGGATATTGCCCGCCCTAATCTCTTTTACGCCCATTTTCCTGGGCTGGTACACGACCGCAGAGCACCTGAGGGAGGTCTCCCTACGTCCGGATCAATGCACGTTTGTGGTCAACAAGGCCTATGCTCTCATCTCGAGCTCAGTCAGCTTTTGGATACCTGGCATTGTTATGCTGGTTATGTACTGGCGCATCTTCAAGTGAGTGGCCATCAACTGTGACATCAATCGGCAATTGGCTTGTAATCTACCCCCTCTCCTCTCTCCTCTTTCCACACTGCTACACTTTGCGGTTTTTCCAGAGAGGCTGTGCGTCAGCGCAAGGCATTAAGCCGTACCAGCTCCAACATCCTGCTGAATAGCGTTCACATGGGTCACACCCAACAGCCTACCAATCTGAGCTACTTGCATCCCAGCGACTGCGATCTGAACACAAAGTCAGCACGAGAGGAAACAATCAGTGCAGTCAGCAATTTGGAGGTAAGTTCAAAAATCACATATCACTTATCACAGTTTAACTGATAAGAAATCTACTAAGTAATACATACACTCAGAAAAAAATGTCTCGTTTTCAACCCTGATATTCAGAAATTCGCCTTTAAATTGCTCTTTGACTTTGACTTTGATAATAGAAATTACATTTTTTAAATATTTTTCTAATGTTTTCTGAAATGTAATACTATTTTTCTGAAAAAGGGGACTCGGACCCGTAAAAATCGAAACATAATTTCTAAAATCAAGAATTTTTTTTCTAATACTTGGGGTAAATATTTCTAAATCTTTAAAATTTTATTTGTATGTTTCACAACAATACTTTCAGCCTATTTCTTAGAAATAAGGCCGCTTTACCATATTTAAAAATGTAATTTTTTAAAAACAGTTTTTATGGTAATTTATTGTACAATTAAGAAAAATATATCCGAAAAATATATATTTTATTTAACTATTTAGCGAGGATAATATTTTTTCTCAGTGTATAGTACACTTAATCAAATAATTGCTCTGAAAGAGTATAAAATTCACATATCCTTGCTTTTACTTTAAAATATAATTAAACTTAATGAATCTTATTATTTATAATAAAACAAGAACAAGAAAAACCATTCTGCAAAATAAGGACTGTGATTTCTTTATTTTTTAAGAACCAAGGCTACAAAGTTTTAATAATAAAAATTAATATGAAAAAGGATAGATTTTATTGATTGAGCCATGGAGCAAATTTTAAATAATTTTGTCAGCAATTTTAAGTTTTCATGCTTTTTTAAATCCTTTCAAATTATTTAAGAAAAAGGTTTCTCAGTTTTGGTCAGAACAATTATTTGACTAACTGTATATCATATGTGTAATCGGCCTCACAGGACATGCTGCAGACGGCCACCGATGAGGACGATGATAAGGACGAGTGCGATGAACTGCGAGTGCCATCGCCGCCTCCTCGTCGCCTGAGTCGCAGCAGCATCGACTTGCGTGACCTCGAGCAGGAGCGTTATGAGAAGGTCACGCACACGGATAGCGCTCCATCGATGATGGCCCTTCAGCAGCAGCTCGGCGGCAATCAGCTGCAGACGGCAGCGCCCGTGTTTAATCCACAAATCTGGATAGAGACGCTGGTGAGCAAGGCGCCACAGCAGCCACATGCAAATCCTGCCGGATGTACAGCAGTACAACAGCAGCTGAGCCTGACAAGCGGCAGCGGGAATAGCGAGCAGGAGCCGGAGTCAACGGCCTATCGTGTATTTGGCCTAAACAGCGATGAGAGCGAGACGACGGATCAGTATGACACACACTTGCCACTGGCGGAGGACAACAAGGAACTGAAGCGACTCATCGAGGACAACTATCTGTACTTTAAGAAGCAAACGGGAGCGGCAGGGGGAAAGTATGCGGCGTTGAGTGAATCAGATTTCATCCGCTTGAAATCGGGAGCTGCTGCAACTGGTCACAAAGCCACATTAGCGTCAAGTGACTCGGAGTTTTTGCGGACCATTAGTGAATCAAAGGCACCGGGTCAAGTGGCGGGCAAAGAGAAAGGCTTCAATTTCATGTCACTGTTGGCCAAAACCAAACGCTCCAGCGCCGAGTGCTTTGCTCTCGAAAAGAAGCGTCAGCACGCGACCTCTGAGGGTTCGAGTTTCTTTCGACGGTCACGCAACCGCAAATTGTCCCACAGCTACAATGGCGGAGCTGGCGGCAGCAAGGAACGCAGGGTTGAGCAGCGGGCGCGACAACATAGCGACACCGACTCGACGCCCAACAAACCGGACATCCTGCTGGACATTAATGTGCTCAGCGAGCAGAATGCGGCCACTGCAACGGATGGTCAGCTCATCAAGCAATTCAGCGATGGTTTGCAGCTAATTGACTTTGGCAGCGATGCGGCAGCGATGGTCGGCGTTGGAGTTGGAGTCACGCGCGATGAACTCGCTCAACTGGCGGACTGCTTTGTGGAGTCACCCAAGCAGCCGGCTACACCGCCACCATCGTTGTCGCCGCCAGAGCTGCCGGAGCAGAGCGGCATGCTCATCACGAACAGCTCGGAGCTGGCCGAGATCTTTCGCTCGCTGAGCTTTCCAATGGGCGAGCAGTCGAAGTCTAGGCGTCAGGCGGCGGCGTCGTCGTCGTCGTCGTCGGCGGCAGCGCCACAACGTATGAGCACGCTGAGCGATCAGGTGTGTGCCAACTATCTGATGTCCCCACCGAATACGCCAGCAGCTGTTAATGCCGTTGGCAACTCCAATTCGCAGTCGGCATCCATTAACGTATACTTCCTGTCGCCGCCGCCGCATACAGCCGGCTATACGCCAAGTGACACCTCCACCGTATCCCTGGACGTCGTCACCACACTGCCGGTGCCGCAGTCATCTGCTCAGCAACAACAACAACAACAACAACAGCATCCTCTCAACATATCACCCAAGCCCGAAATAATACTCGACTCGACACTTTCCCCGGTGGACAGCGGCAACGATGTCGGCCTTGGCTTGGCCGAGAACAAGGATGTCACCTCGCCGCTGTTGAAGCGTACAGATAGCACCACCGAAGCGGATGTGGGCGCATCCGGCAACCGACAACGTTGCAGCATTCTCACTGGTTACGAGGGCATTCAGACGGTGCGCAAGCGACAAGCCTCGGTGGTTACCTACGATGTCAACGTCATCAATTTCTCGCAGGAGCATAGCGACAGTCGCAGCTACATTCCCATGGGACGGGTCTCCACCAGCTCGGCGAGTAAGTACCTCGGGCAAAACTTCCTATTGCCATGGGCGAATCATCAAAAAGGTCAGCAATCAACAAGGTCAAGGTCACGGCTCCGCTTCACTGACAATCAAAAGTTGAGTCAATGAATTATGATTTCTGACTTTGTATTTAAATTAATCGCATTTGATTCAATCGCAAGTCAGTCAAATTTGTGTGCAAACGTCTCAGAAGAAGGAGTCGAATTGACCTTGTTTATTATCAGCTGCCAGTTGATAGTTCGTCCATTGATTAGATGGCGCTTTATAGATTGTAGCTCTTCAACCGAACGTAGCCAGGCAGCAAACAAATAGAGCAGCTTTAACTATTGCCTATAGCACTGTAGTCGTATTGTTATTACGCATACGCCTAGTTGATCCAAGCAGCGATCGATTGAGACTTGAGAATTTAAATGTTTGTTGCACTCGTACAGTTGTCGTAACGATTGTCCTCTCCTCTTCTTTCACGTGTATCCTTTCACTGTTTCGCGCTCTGTCGACTGCATGGCATGACAACTGTTTGGGATGTGCCCCACCCAAGAACAACCACTTTAAATACTTGTGACATGTTAATAAATGCATATGTATGTGTCTCTTACTATCCTAATCTTTTTCTCTGTCTATTTCTCTCTCACTCTATCTCTATATTTCGATCTATATACACATCTTTCAATCTGTCTCTTTCTGTATGTGCATTACTTTGTGTGTTTGTTAATTAAACCATCAAATTGTGTTCAACTCACAAAAACAAAATCAAAAACTTTTCCAACTCAAATTGTCGTCGTCCCACCAAAAACAAAATAAATGAAATGAAATGAAAACTTCAAGCAGAGCCAGAATTTTCCAATAAATCCTCGCTAATACGACGCGGCGGCATCTGCATTTTTGTGGATGAAGACGAGGCCGAGATCATTGAACAGAAACCGCATGGCATTACCTTTGCCACGGCTGCCAGCCCGCTGGCCAAATGTCCGCTCTGTGGGGCCGAGATCAGCGCCACCACAGGCACTACAACCACCACAACCACCACAACTACCACAACCACCGACACCAACACCTCAGTCAGTGCAAGTAGTAAACGTAGTAGTCACATCCCAGATCCAGCTCCAGCTCCAGTTCCAGCTCCAGTCCCAGCTCTGGCTTCTGGGCAGGAGCAAGCACGCTTCTGGCACAAACGAAAGGCGGCGGTCGCAGCATTCTGGCAGCAGAATAAAAATCGGAAGCAGCGCTTCAAAACCGGATGTAGACACTGTGGTGCAACCGGTGAGTTGTTTTCTCATCTCCACAGCAAACACAGTCCATTCGAAACGAACCTCAATCCCACTTCCACTCCACTATCTCTTTCGATCTCTTTCTTGCTCTGTCTAATTCTCTATCTATCTCTCTTTATCGCATTGCCTGTTGCTATCTTTGTCATGCTCATACGTCATGCATATCCATTGATAAACTCCCCGTAACTGTGACATTTATGCGATCTAAACACACAACCCACAAAAGTTGCATCCTTTGCTTCAGTTTACGAAATTCAACTATTTTTGTAAATATAATTTCAACTTTTTTAACAATAAGTCGTTGATAAAGAAAAATCAACCTTCGTTCAAGTTTATACTTTGCAATAAGTTTATACCAAAAAAGTTTAGTAATTGAACAAAATATCAAAAGAGAGAAAATAAGGTTTTCGATTGAAAATAATGTTTTCGAGGAAAATTTAAGAAACAAAATTATAACAATCTTTTGTAGTTTTATGGAAAAAATCTATTGCATATACAAATAGAATAACTTCTCTTAAAAAGTATCTTGAACTTCACATATTTATAGATAAGGATTTTCTTGATTTCAGACGCAGCTAAGCAGATTTAATATATCAAAGAGTAAAATACACTGAGTAACGTCAAGTATCAATATTTCCAGCCGAATCAATGTCATGAAATCAAACCCAAATCCCCAACTAATGCCCAGTCCCAACTTGACTAAGGTCATTACAAAATCTTTCCCAAACTGCTCATCGACTCACTTCTCCCGAGGTGTCTGGGATGTTAACACGCTCAGCCCCTTCGGGTTTAAACGCATGGATGACCATGCTCCAAAGGACTCCCTTCGGTGCTCTCAAGCTGTACATAATTGCTTCCGTTTTGCACGTGCATTTGCTTTGCTTTCCAACGTCCACTTGGCTATGTTTTTTTTTTTTGCATTATGATTTCTTACCCAGTTGGACGGGGCTTCCGCACTCCGTTCCACCGTTCCCCGCATACCTCTTCCCACCGCTGGAGGTCGAGGACAAACTTGTTAGCCACTTCCTGTTGCTTACTGTTGTCTGTTTGTCAGTCTGTCGTCTGATTTGTTTTTCTTTCTGTTTTTATGTACATACTTTTACTTTTCACTGCTGTTTATGTTATTGTATGTATGTGCGTGCGTGTGTGTGTGTGTGTGTGTATGTGTGTGGGAGCGGTGGGTTAACGCTGTATATCTTTGCGATAACAAGTGTCCTGTGTAAATATTTTCAATTGTTTGCTTCGTTTTTATTACTTTGCCAACGCACATATACACAAACAATTTCTTTACACTCACAGACACATCTCGAAAACAGTTAAATGGCGCGGCGAACAGTTGGGAAAGGCGCTTAACTGTCTACGGGGGAGGAGGTGGAAGGTGGGAGGGATGTGAATTGTTTATCATCGATACAACAAGAACAACCAACAATATTAATGTCAAAGTTAAACATGCCAACACATGACCCGTCACACATGGTGTTACACACAAAATGCCAGGCATTACTTGTACCCCCGCCCGCCACACACACACACGTACACACACACAAACAACAAGCACACACACTCAGAGAGCTTTTGGCATCATATTCTTAACAGACTGCAAGAGAACTTGTGCCAAACTTGAAATTTAACTAATCAGTCAGTTTCTGTCTCTTTTTCACTCACTCTCTCTATCTCTCACTATATGTATCTTTCACTCTCTCTCCGTTTCTTATCGAATCTCATCAAAATCTTTATCTGGTACGACAGGCGGATCAGTGCGACCCGCGAAAGGTTGGAAGGCCGAGCACAAAGCAGCTCGCACTTTGGGCATTATAATGGGTGTCTTTCTGCTCTGTTGGTTGCCCTTTTTTCTATGGTAAGTAATAATCCCTCCCGTAAATCGTCGGTTCATCGCTCAGTTTAACAACCGTTAGGTATGTCATCACATCGCTTTGTGGAGCCGCCTGTCCCTGCCCGGATGTGCTCGTCCTGGTCCTATTCTGGATTGGATACTTCAACTCAACGCTCAATCCTCTCATCTATGCTTACTTCAATCGAGATTTTCGCGATGCCTTTCGCAATACCCTCGAGTGTGTGCTGCCCTGCCTAGAGAAGCGCAATCCCTACAATGCATACTACGTCTAGAAAACCCCTAAATATCCCTACAATCACTTGAGTGTCCGTGTAAGTGATAACACAAAAATTTCCCATTCATTCATAAACAACTTAGGTTAAGCCTTCGAGCTAAGCAATACTCAATGTGTGTTTGTTACGTATACGTATTATACCCTATATAAAAGTCTACTTTAGTATTCAGATTTAAGCAACGCTTGGGACTAGATCTAAGAAAATATGTTGCATGTACCCCAATAAAAGCTGCACTTTCAATGTGTGTCTACAAGAAAATATACGTAATATCGAAAATTAGGTATTTCTATGACCCTAGTCATAAGTAAATTATGCATATAGTAAACGATTCTCGAAATCGAAGCAATTAAGCAAAGCCACTAGAAAATACAAAGAGTGAATAATACAATTTAGCAGAAATTATGATTAAGTTACATTCTTCGGTTAATCTTCGAAGTTAAGAGTACTCTTTCCAGCTAATTCTGATAGAGAAATCCGATAGATATTTAATTTCAAAGTGTTCAGACAGACAAAAACTCAAGGTATACGCCAAAAGACTATACGAACTACGAGATCATCGAGAATGAAATCGATTTTAAACTAGATGTTAACGAATTCCGATCTTGAAATTATTTTGGAAAGAGTATAAGCATATTCCTAACTTGTTGTTAAACGCCTATCTTAGATTATCAAATATAATTCGTCTTAAATCTAACCTAAAACTTAACTCAATTGTCTGTGTCATAAAGAATTTTCAAGCTTATTGACAATCTAAAAAAAAACAAGAGAATCCATTCGTAAATTGTAAAAAAAAATACATGTGTTATATGGTTTATATATGGTTTCCTTTTTGAGTTTAAGCTACTTTTGTGATACCTAGTAAAGGGAACTTGAATTAATTCAATTTTCGTTTAAATTGTTTAACGATTTCTGTGTGCATTCAGCTGTATGTTTAAAGCGAAGCGACCGAAATGCAATCTCGACTAATATATATAATACATACAATATATATATAAATATAATTATTTCTATGTATTTACTTGCTGAAAACTAAATAATTGCATATTAAACTGTGAAAACGAAGACTTTTCTTTAAACATTTTCTGAGAGTGGACGTTGCTTTCGCGCATTCACTGTAGATTGCGTCTATAAATAAGAGAGCAAGTAGAATACATATATGAGTAAATAACGTATTCATATATGTAGCTTCCACTTGGCTGGGATAGTCAATGGCAGCAGATGCTGCTGGTCAGTTTTGTTGTGAATCTCTTGCCAGATGCCCAACATTGAATACACCTCCTCTGAGGGGCACGATGGGGACGCCACTTGCGTGGCGTACTTTCGCAATCAGCTGTTTTCCGGCGGAGCGGATGGCAAAATACGCGTAGGTATTCCTGAGTTCAGTCAGTCAGTCATTAATCCGCTTACGTCGGCGACCCTTTCACAGATTTGGTCGGATTCCCTACAGTTGCTGTCGACAGTAAACGCTCACGATGCGTATATCTATTGCATGGCCGTGAATGAACATGGGAAGCTTTATTCGAGCAGCTGTGATGGTCAGGTTAAGTACATGCTTCCTCCGTACGAGGATGCATCCGTGCAGGAGCTCTTCCGCTGCGATGACGCCATCCAGGCAATGTATTGCGATGGCGCTGTCCTCTATACGGGCGATGACAAGGGCGTGGTCACCACTTGGAGCAACGACCGCATGCTATTCAAGTACAATCTGGTGGAGGAAGTCAAGTCATTAGCCGGCGAAGAAAAGCTCATTTATACAGTGCGGGATCTGGATGTGGTCATATCTTCAATTGTGGAGGGGAAGTCCGGCAAGTACAGTAACAAGGCTGTATTGCCTGGAAAGTCGCCTTTAACGCTCCTCGGGCCAATGGTGAATGGCAAGCGAAGCTATCTGGCGTTTCCCGATCGCACTGGCATGGGATTGCAACTGGTGAACAATTTGCCAGAGCACAAGTTCTCTCACATTTGGCAAATGCCGGTATGTTTATTGCTCTTATTCTCCCAAATCTCTTGCTGATTTCTATCGTTTGCCTTCCAGCAATGCCATGATTGGATTATGAATAGCATTTGCGGAGACGAACAGCATTTGTATTCCGGAGGCTATGACAATAAGGTCAAAGGTTGGACCGATTTGGCAGCAACTCAACCTCGAGCACTCGGCGAAGTTGAAGTCGGCAGCTGTGTGAATTACATTTGTTGTGGCGCCAACAATGCTGTGTACATTGCAAGCGGAGATGGCTTCGTTCGATGCGCCAAATTTGAATAGGTGCTTTATAAAATTAAATTTAAATCACCAAAATTGTACAGAATCACCATATATAATATGATGTAAAAATGTAATTGTTGTGAACGAATTTTCGCAGTTTAAAATATATGATTCGTTTGGATTTTTATATTTTTGAAAGACGTTGCCACCTGGCTGAGAAAGTTGCTGCTTATTTAAAAATTGGCACAAATTTTAGAAGAATGAAGTGAGAAGTAGAGAAGTGATAAGCTCCCAGCCTTCATAAAAATTTTCACTTTTATTTAATCTAATTTTCATTAAAAAATTATAATTAATTGGTGAAAACTAACAAAATTTAAATTGTTTAATGTTGTCAATTTCCAGCACTGTCACTTCGGTTTCAAGTGCTGCCGGACAGTTGCAAAATGTTGTTCAAATATGCAACTATTAGCTGTCCGGCAACATTGATAAACAATTGTGTTAAATTTGTATTTTCTTTAACCAATTTGAATAAAACGGGGTGACCAACACGATGTCACATCCCGTTCAGACCAAAGAACATCCACGCAAGTATCCGTTTGTCCACATGCGCATAGCGGATCACTCAGTGCTGGACACAATAGAGGGACGTCACAATTGCCGGCACTGCAATCGCTCCAGGAAGTTCTTCTGCTACAGCTGCTACGTTCCCGTGGGAGAGCTGGGACAGCTGCTGCCTCGGGTGGAATTGCCAATCCAAATAGACATAATCAAGCACAAGAAGGAGATTGATGGCAAGAGCACGGCGGTGCATGCGGCAGTGCTAGCTCCCGACAATGTGCGAATCTACACATATCCAGATATACCCGATTACAGAGAGAAAGACGGTGCGGTGCTCATCTTTCCCAGTGCAACGAGTCTCACAGTGCCGCAGCTGTTTGAACGCAATGTTCAGCTGAAGATTGACGACAACTATGGACTGCCCAAAGGCCATCACATGGGAACAATGCTGCGACGACGAATGGACGAGGTTGTGGGTGAAACTGAATCGGAGCAAGGCTCAAAACGCTACACATACGACAATTTGCCCATCCGTCGAGCTATTTTCATTGACAGCACCTGGAACCAGAGTCGAAGCATCTATGCGGACGAACGTGTTCGTCGCCTGCGCACTGTGGTCCTCCAGAATCGCTTGTCGCAGTTCTGGCGTCATCAGCGAGGAAGTCCCCGTTGGTATCTGGCCACTATCGAGGCCATTCATCAGTTCCTGCTGGAGCTGCACGTGAACGCGTGGGGTCTCAACGCGGAATACCGAGGATTGGACAACCTAGAGATTACCGAGGGCTTCCACCAGCTGGCAGCTCCTCTGACGATGCAAGCTCCCACAGAATGCATTAATCGCGAGTCTCCATATAATGGACACTATGACAATATGTTGTTTTTCTTTGCAAACATGTATGATCTCATACACAAGTACTATGATCACAACGATCTAATATCGTACCGTCGTCCAATTTAAGTTTTGTTAATTTATTTTAAAGTGGAATAAAACTCAAAGTTACTTTTACTTCTTCTTCTTCTTTCCCTCGTCTCCTGAATCGCCAGCCTGTGTCTTCTGCTCGGTATTCACCGGCTTCTGCCATTTCAGAGGATTGCTGCGATAAAAAGGCCACGGGGGAATGGTAATCTAAGGCGGAAAGACGTAATTGGCAACAGGTCACAGATAAAGTTTATTTAGATAACTTACCAGAGAGGAAAGCAGGAACCCAACGCCCAGTATGTAAACGGTTTGCGAGAACTGTTGGACAAATGCTCCATAGACGAGTCCAATGACTCCAAAGAACGTTATAATGAGACGCGACCAGCGCTCTGCTTTGGCCTGGCCCACAAAGTCCTGAGAAACACACACTAGTTATAAAGCGTTGACTGTTGCAACTTTAAATCGGTTACACTCACCATATGCGTTTGTATATCGAACATTTTGAGATTTCTGACGATTTTCGTACTTGTCCCGTAAACAATTTTGGTTGCGGCACGTCAGCAGTCTGACACCAGGTGCAAGGGCTGCCACCCTACAAAATTTCCCTATCTGGCAGCTTGTTCTAATTTAATCAAAATGAAAATTTGGTTGAACTCAAGTAAATTCACCTAAATTGGAATTTTTCTTAATTTTGAAGCTTGAATTTTTTAAATTTTTTGCAGAATTTTTGTTGGAATCTTATCGATTTTTTTAAAATAATTTTCTTTCTTTTTAGAATTAAATTTGGTAGTTTCTCTCCCCGAGGGTTGACGAACTTAAAACCTTTATTAATATGTTTTCATTATTTTTTTCTAATTTCCTATTTTTAATTTTCGTAAAATTTTTAATTTATTGCAAAGCTATTGCATTTTGAAATTTGCAAAACCTGGTTTTTACTGAACTAATTCAGTGATTTGCGAAAGAAACTAGTTCCTTTAGTGCAGTAAAAGCGCCATCTACCGTTAATTAAAAAATCACAATTGGTTTCAAATTTAAAGATAAATGAATCGTTTACACATTTATTTGTACAATTCGTTGATGGCGGTATAATACCGTATACGTAGGATTAATAACTAAGTGGCGCGGAATGTGCATTCTATGATAAGTGATAAGGCGGTTGTGCAGTCGTATATCTTCGATCATTTCGTCAATTTTGTTCGTTTTTGACCCGTTAGACTCGAGCAGCACGTGTGCGGCGCATATTTATTATGTTGATGACACAAATGGCAATCCAGCCAAAGAGAGCAAACCAGGCTAAAACCAGCGTAAGGTACAGACAGGCAGAGGTATTGATACGTCCAAAGCGACGACGTTCATACAAAGTATTATCCACCAGGAAGTCCATGAAATCAAAAATAGCTGAACAGGACAAACGAGCTTTGATCACGGGCACAATGTGGCCGACTCCTTGAATTTCCTTCAGCACAGACTCCCTATACTGCTTGCAGGTAACCTGAAAGCCATCGGTGAAAATACTGGCATAGACCAGCTGATAAATGGCCATAATAACCGATATAACAGTGGCAGGAAGCCCTAAAAAAGAAACAGTCATTAAAGAGATCGCATTTTGTGCAGTGTATCTACTTACAATAGTAGGGCGAGAGTCCATCGGGGGTAAGTTCGGATTCAGTGGTTACCACGATCATATCGCCGGATCTGAAAGAGGGTGAGTAACACTAAATTAAATTGGTGTAAAGTATGAATTCTTCTGCATTAGTCATTTGTGGCTTCTATTAGCATAAGACTTAATTAGTGCAGTCTTGTGAGTGTCGCAAGCATCACTTGTTGTTGTTGTTGTTTTGCCGATTAACCCGGATGACCCGTCTAAATTAGAATTGGGTGGCTGTCTGTTGATAACCGCAATACTTACCGCTGTTTGATGGTCGTAGTGCCCGCCTTCCGCTTACCCTTGCCAATGCATATCCGATAGCCATGATAGACGCCCAGCACCACGGCGAAGAGCAGTGGCAACAAAAGTCCGTAGGTGGCATAATGACAGTAGGCAATTGACCCGCCCTCGAAGCTGCTGTAGGCGGTCCGTCCGTACAGCACGCATCCGCAATTGGTTTCCGGACAGGCGTTGAGCGCATAGCGCCAATGGGTCCAGGCCACTGCCGACGTAATGCAGCAGACCACCGAAGTCACGATGATGAACGGATACAAAAATGAGAGCGCACGTTCCGCATTGTACGTCATTTTTAAAGGCTGGGCGTGGCTGTGGGCGGCATGAATGAAAATTGGTGCTAAATTAATTAATTACAAAATTATCATTATTTTTCGAGTAATTAATAAGTTTATAGAGAAATATTTGCATATTTCACGTTCTTTTGTAACAATATGTAAATGACTTTTTATATTAAAAAAATCAAAATAAATATTATATGTTAGCTAAAAAACATTGGAACTGCAATACATATTTAAGTCAATTCAATTTGTTTATTATTTGTTTGCCTTTAGGCCAACTACGCTGCTTTTAGAGAGGACAACAACTGCAACCTGTCTCTCTCTCTCTCTCTCTGTATCGCGCTCTTAGGGCGTTACATGCACACTCACACTCTTTTCACTGCATTTTATGCACTATACCACAATATACACAATGTTGTTTATTATTTTTGCTGTACCGCATGAAAGTTAACGTAAATTATAATTTGTTTATTTCTTTTAAAGAAATTCAATATTTGCAGCGACGCTATTTTAAATACACATGCACAATCAGCAACCACCTTTTTGGCTAAGACTGTCCGCTGCTGACACATACACTTACACAAGCGCACTTACAGCTCTGAACTAAAACGACTTCGTTCAATGTGGAGACACTTTGGGAGCAACGTTAAACCGTCTGCGTGCGCAGCAAAGATACGACTGAATTCATGTTGTTTTGGCTCTGATCAGAACTCACTCTCTCTGGCACAATAAGAGCGTAGAGAGCGGGAATGAGAGTGGGAGTGGGAAAACAGAAGAGAGCGTCAACGCTTTCGATGCGAGGGACTGCCGTATGTGTGCAGAACAAACAAACAAACAGCTTGGCAGTTCTGTTCGTTACTTTTTGAATTTAAATTAGTACTCACAAGATTTGTAATAATAAATATGTGCATATTCTAAGTAAAAGGTGTGCGACACTTTGCTTTTGGCCAGGCGCCATCACTTAGCATGCTTGCCAAGCATCTGCCGGCTACAACAAATGACGCGCACACATCAACGCCCCGTCACGCCCCTCATCCTGCTTCTCTGTGGCTGGTCGCCACAACCGGGCTATATTCATTTTGGCAAAAACCATTTTTCGCGGACGCCTGATCTCAGTTGCATGAGCATTGTGGAGCTCTCAACTACGCGGAACAACTTTGTTGTGTAAACCAAAAAAGAATCTATAGAAAATACCTCAAGAATTTGAAACGAATTTGTTAAATTAACTCGCAAGTAGTTGTGAATGGACTAATACAAAAGACTAAATGCAAAGTGTAATTAAAAGTGCCAATTAACCAATTCAAAGTGAATTCTACAGTGGGCGTTACGAAATTATGTACATTTATTTGCAATTGCATTGCAGACCAACAATTACCTATAAATAGCCCAAAAGGTAGAACAGATCTGCTCAGTTCCTCCCAGAACATGGGAAAATTATACAAAATTATTCACAATTTGCATAATTTTTCTATTGTATGATTGACAGCAATTTTTGTATTAATAGTGACGTCATTGTTGAAGCGTGTGGCGAGTGCAACAAACATTTATTTCATTAATTCCGTTCACATAATTTACATTATTTACAGAGTTTCGCTTTTAAACTATACTAAAACAGCTACTAAAAAGTATTTTATAATGGGTAAATATGTTCCAATACTCGTTACCCTGTAGATAGTAGACTAACAACTTTAGACGCTAGACTTAACTAACGTTAAGATCTTTCAAATATTCCCGGAATATACTTTTGTAAATGTTTACACTTTGATACACCAAACCAAAATATCGGTTTCCCTTTGATCGAACATAATATAAATATTTGAGAAAAATGTGCATAATCTATTTGACTTATGAATGATTTCCTTGGCTACTTGTAGAACCAATAAATATACGAAAACACAAATACCGGCGCCAGACAGTACATATCTGTACATATTTAGAGAATAGATCTAGTAGAATAGATACTATTAGAACCAGCAAGTACACGTAAAAAAGGCACACAAGTATTTTAAATATTAGAAAAGCATTATGGATAATTGGAACGTTTTGGCAGCACAAACCTCATCCCAGGCCATTGGACGAGATGATGTGGTGGTGAAGACCCGTCTGGTGAGTGAAGAAAATGCTGAGAAACCCCTTCAGAAAAAAACATGCAGTAAACAAAACAAAACTGATCGATTGCGTAGAACTTTGTATATATACTATAGTGTATATAGTGGCTATATATATATATGTGTACAGTGGACTAGTGTGCGTATTTGCCCATCCCAACAGCTGTTTATCAGGCCCAGAGTAGCTCGCTCTTTTGACCACCAAAAGATCCGATATCCTCTAGCAATTCTTGGCATTTCGATTTTCTCAGACTCTAAACATTACTAGCGCTCAGCTATAAATAGGATCTCCTCTTTGTCGATTCTCTTGAGCTAGTCAGCTCACTGACTGGCTGCCTAGCTGCCTGCGAGTGTGTCAAAGAATTGTGGGCTTTTTGGAGATTCCTCGCAGTAGCGCCAAGTGGGCACAGCTAATTCAGACAGACGTTGATTGTGCTCGGGAACGCGCGTATCGCTCGCAGTGATCATTTATATCATTTATATAAGCAGAGCGTATAGTATTTATATATCTTAACTATATACTATATAGAGCAATGGATATTTCTACCGATATTTGGGGTCAACTGGCGGTGGAGGCCTCACAGGTCTACCTGTCCGATGGCACTATGCGAAGTCCCTTCGCCGATACGGTAGATAGATAGATATACATCGCAGAGCAGAAGAGTGTATCGATCAGACATATTTAAATGTACTACATATACATATGTATGATCACTTCTCTTGCAGACTATCGAGAAGCTGCCCGACAAGGTGCTCTTGCACATATTTTCATATCTATCCCATCGAGAGATTTGTCGACTCGCACGCATCTGTCGTCGCTGGCGTCAAATCGCCTATGATACGCGTCTATGGAAGAATGTATCTCTAAGGCCGGAGGTTTCTGGGCTGCATGTTGGTTCACTGGAGATGCTGCTATCGCTGATATCGGTGAGATTTGGGCCAACGCTGCGTTACATTGAGTTGCCCATTGAGCTGATCACGCACACTGTGCTCCACGAGCTCTCGGCCAAGTGTCCAAATCTGACCCACATGCTCTTGGATTTCTCAACGGGTAAGTGAACAGAACAGAGCTGTGTTCCTCATCTAATCTTTTTCTTTCCCCTTCGATCAGCTATGCAGTTGCATGACTTCAGTGAGATGCAGGCCTTTCCCACCAAGCTGCGCTACATGTGCATCTGTCTGTCCGAGGTGATCTTTATGGAGGGCTTCATGCGTAAAATCTACAACTTTATCAACGGCCTGGAGGTGCTGCACTTGGTTGGCACCTATGAGAAGTGCGAGGAGGAGGAGGAGGAAATCTACGAGGTCATCAATGTGCACAAGCTTAAATCGGCTACGCCCAATTTGCGGGTAATCAATTTGTATGGCATCAACTTCATCGACGACTCGCACATTGATGCCTTCAGCTCCAATTGCATCCAGCTGGAATGCCTGGCTGTTAATTTCTGCAATAAGGTCACTGGATCCACCCTAAAGACGTTGGTGCAGCGCTCCAAGCGTTTGACATGCCTTCTGATGAATGGCACCAGTCTGAAGTCCGAGTTCGTCATGCAGGTGGAGTGGGATAAGTGTGCTCTTCAGGAACTGGACATAACGGCCACCGACTTGAGCAGCGAGTGCCTCGTTGACATGTTGACCCGCATCCCCAACCTCAAGTTTTTGTCGGCCGGTCAGATCAATGGATTTAACGATACCGTCTTGAAGCAATGGATGGAGTTGGGCAACACCAGGTCAGCATTAAATTGTATAGTAATCTACATGTATGGTTGATAACTCTGGCTCTTTAGATCCCTCATCTCATTGGACCTGGACTCTTCGGATAACATTACAGACGAAGGCATGTTGAAGTTCGTGCAGCGTCATGGTCATCAGTTGAGCGCCTGTTGTCTGTCCGGTATGCCTCATATCACAGATCAGCTGTGGATGAGCATTCTGCCCCTGCTGGGTAACTGCAAGTGAGTAAAGCTAAGGAATCGACTATCTACATCTATATCTATCGACTAAACTATCATCCCAAAGGATCATCGTCATGGGCACCGCAGAGAAGCTGGGTGTGAACATACATGTGGATCAGCTGATGGACACCATCGCCTCCAGCTGTGGCAATCTGGAGCGTCTGGAGCTGCGCTGGGATCCGGATAACTTGCGTTTCTCCGACAAGAGTCAGAAGGCAATCGACATATTGCGCGTCAAGTGTCTCAAGCTACGTTGCATGGTCCTGAGGTAAGTCTAGGAACTGTTGCAAGCTATTTCCTCTCTTCTCAACCGATTGTTCCCACAGCGATGGTCGTTATTATGAGACCGTGAAGGCCAACTTTGAGCGTGCCGATCGCATCACGGTGGTGCGCACCACCACCTGCTGCCGTGTCTCGCCGTATCATCTGTTGCGCAACTACAACGATTTAATTTTCAACTAAAAGATTTGTACAATTATTGTTCTATGTTGTTTACTGTTGTTGTATCCCAGTTTTGCACAATATGAGTAAATCAAAAGACAAATTGAACAATTTCCGAAATCCATTTGGAATGAAAATTACAACAATTCGGTTCAGTTTAAGGCAATTTGTATTTTGGTTAACATGTTGCAATACAAAATACTTGACATTAAATTACAATATGCATATGTTCTATATACAAGTTTTATACATTAGCTGCCTTATCAATTGGATCTATTAACCACCATTGTTTCACGGTGGTATTTTCCTTTCACAAAGAATCCAAAATCCTAGACTGTTCAGATGATCCAATGGGGAACTTAATTTTAACCGAGAGAGGATCAAACAAGTTCCATGAATATTGTTATCTAGTCAAAATACGTCGCAATTAATTCTTGCTTACATATTGTATTGTATTATTCTGTATTTTTTCGCCATTCTTTCGTTTAATTAAATTAAATAAGTAATAAGAAAACAAAATTTGCTAATTTTAATTTCTTGTACATTACAAATTATATCGCGATTTGTTAACTAGTTTTTTACTTGGTACTTGATTAAATCATTTTCAGACTTCACCGCATTACATTTTGTTTTGTTTTTTTTTTACTGTTTTCTTATGTTTTTGTTCAACACCTTTTCACTGTAAACTTAAAACTAACCTTTTTCAACATTTTTGGGTCAACTTTTTACCATAAACTTAATTTACAAAGATCTCTGATTGATTTTTCGTTTCGTTCGGCACGGTCATATTATAATATGTACGTACTTATATGCAAGGTATATAATTTAACTTAGTGTGGGATTTAAGCCAAACATTTTGACGCGCCCTTGGATTTGTGTTGGTGTATGTGTGTATGTGTATATGTGTGTGTGTGCGTATGAGGATCAAGTGCTTATGCGTGTGTTTAGGAATTATCTTTATCGAAACGTTCAACAAGCAGAGTATGGTTCCGTATAAGAGTTTCGAGTTTTTACATAAGTACACTAACACATAGAACAGTTAAATGTGGTATGATTAAGAATAGAGTTAACGGTACACAGTTCACTGCTGTTCCTGTGACAACCGAAATATGTGCGTCGTGTTGCTTGCCGCAGCTGTTGCCACAGCCGCCGCTGATGTTGCTGTCGATGGCGGAGGTTGGCCGGATGCACTCATATAGCTCACATTACTGCTGCTGCTGCTCGCTGCTGTGGTCGCTCTCGTCTCAGCGGCAATTGCTGCCACTTCGCTCGCATTATCACTGCTCGCAGCGGCTGTGGCAGCACTGGATGAAGTGGCAGCAACGTCTGCAGCAGCTTCGGCAGCTCGATCGGGCGTCCGACGCGTCGGACCAGCGTTATTTCCATCCTACGGAAATCGAATTTTATAAGGAAATTTAATAGGAAAGATCTACTTACGTCGCGGGGATATATGCGGATGGGCTGTTCAGCTTGTGCCGCAGCAGTTGGATCTGCATCTTGGGCATTGTCCTCCGGCTTATCGGTGTACATCATAATCTCGTGACACAGGGGACACCGATCCTGTACGTAGAGCCACTTGCGCAGGCAAACACCATGGAAGAAATGACGACAACGCGTTATCTTGGCCGAGTACATTTCCTGTAAACACAAATTGGGGCATCAGCATTGATGATAAGAACCATTTTGGCTGTGAGCCTTACCTGATAGCAGATGGCGCAGACATCGTCAAAGGCTTGAAGCTGGGCAGGAGTCGCTTCTGGAAGCGCTGATATCTTGTGAACCGCCGAACGTCTCTTCATGAAAACAGACCAGCCGGCGCGTGCCTCGCACCAGATATTGAAGTAGGCATGAATGCACATCATGATAGCTCTGATGGCGCCGCCTGTAGCATTTTGGGCTATCAAGTTATAGTTATCGATACACAAAATCAACCAAATAATAAAATTACATGCACACACGGAACAAAAAAGCTGGACAAAAGCACACTATTCAAGTGGTAAGTGGTCAACATGGTCAAGTGATGAGCGTCAATGACACGAAATGTTCTCAATCAATTTCAATGCTCTACGATGCAGATGTGTTGATGTAATTCGACGGCGACGATAGCCAAGACCGTTTCAGACTTACCCGATTCAAAGACTAAGATCCAGGCACCGTTTATAAAGAGCAGGATTCCAAAACAGAACTCGACTGAATTGCCAAAGGCGCGCACATAGTACAGATAGTCATCCAACTTCTCCCAGAAAAACTGACGACGGGCGTCCAACAGAAACAGCGTATACGTGGCCAGGGAAACGAGCACCTGTTGTTGATGACAACAAATTAGTAACAAGTAGTACAAACGGGAGCAGAGCAGCACATACCTTGACTATCACCTCCACGGAGAAGGCAGTCACTGCCAGCAGCCAAGTGGAGGGCGAGTGCTGTGACCACAGATAATAAAGCAAACTGACTGGCATCAATATAAGAAATGCGCACACTGATAAGGCGCGCACATGTCGTTTGCGTGAAGGATTGCGAGCTGCACTCAGTGACATCAAAATGGGCGATACAATGTTGTGGAGGAAGTGCAGCAGTGCAGTGACCAGAAGGCAGAGATTGCGACACAGACGCACAAATCGTTTATCCGGCGACAGGGATGTGAGACCAGTTTGCAATGCCAATATGTAAAATAGCACTGCCGAAACGGTGCCCAGGGATTTCTCCTCATCATTGTCGTAGGTCAGCAGATACCATTGAAAGCCGCGTCCAATGTAGTGGCACACCATTGATATGACACCAGTCATGCCCAGCACAGCGGTCAAGGTTTCACAACCGTCAACGAGGAGCTTTTCAATTGATGGAAACAGCTGCAAAGGAACGTCCGTTTCAGTGGTGATCAATGCGTAGGTTCCTTGCATTATTCTGTAAAGCAAGAACGTTTATATAGACTCTTTTCATTTCTAAATTATTTAAAAGACCTACCTTATTGTCCAGAAGAGTCGCAAAACGTTAGGCACATTCAACCGTTGCCATTCGTTTTCAATGAGCGCAGAGAGTCCAAAATTGGATACGAAATTCATGGCGTATTGGTAGCCATTGTAGACCGTTCTGCTGGCTTCCATGGCACTTTGCACTAACGTGATTTTGGTCAGTAAGATGGGCGTAATGCCAGCAACCACGGGTAACTTTTCCACTATGTACGGCGGCAGCGGCAACATGGCAATTAGAATTGGACTAGTAAAGATGATGGGCATCATTTTCTGAACGATCGCTAAACGCGGACCCAAATGAATATAGGCGAATAGCATGCCCATAAACCACTGTGCGATGATATGTGGCGCCAGGGACATGACAACGCCGCCCGAATCCAATAGCCTGGTGGTATTCATGGACATCAGATCCTGTAGTATGCAAGGACTGTTCTCCATTAGCGCCAGGGCACTGACATTGGACCAATACGAGAGAAATGAGAGTCCCAGCGAGGTAAGAAACATATACACCATCACCAAGTGTCGCGTCCAAAGCATAAAAATGCAGGCGGCGCTGAAGAAACCTGCAAATATCACACAAGGTTTAAAGTACAAACAAAGCAACAACAACAAAAATAGCACCAATTGTGATAAGAGCCGGTGAACGTCCCAGTGGGAACAACAACAATAGCACTCACCTAATAAACAAATGACGAATTTGATCGTCGTTATGCTTAGAATGTCGGACAGCATTCCATCGTGTGCCAGTTCGTCAATGAGCGTGTTGAAGGTATTGCTTAGCAATCCGTTGGCATGCGCCGATTTGGAGGCATTCTCAATGGACTTTTCCAGAATCTCTTGGCTGCTGTTGCTGATGGAGGATGTGACAGCAGAGACGGCGGCAGCAGCAGCTGTTGCTGTTGTTGTCTCATCACTGCCCATGCCAAAGAACGCTTTGATGGTGCTAAATGTGTCTGTGCTAGTGTTGACATCCATATACCCAGTTCCAGGTGACGTCGTGGATGTTGTCACTGCGTCAGTGGGTGTGACTTTGTCCGGATAGAGTCGCGTTGGCAGACCCATGCCAATCTTGAGGATCTCATCGATGACCATGATGGGCGGCACCCGCATCATCACATCCACAAATCCAAGCACCTGCGTCCGAATGGACATGGCTCAGCTGCTGCTATAACTATAACTATAGCTGACGCGGCGTGACTTGCCAAATTGCACTTTGCGATTCACTAAATTCTACATCAACTTTTGAGCGCCTCACGCATTTGTATTTGGATTGTAACTGTGCTGTGTGGTGTGTGGTGTGTGTTGTGTTTATGTGCTTATGGAACTTGTGTTTTGGTCGCTTGCTCGGCTGCTTGGTTAATCGGCTGGCGTTGGCCTTCGTCTTAGATTTCGCAAGGCAAAAAAGAATCGTGTGCAAGTGTTATTGGTGTTTGTTGTTGTTGTTTCTCTTTTGTGGTGTGCGTCGAAAAAATATATTCAATTGGGGAGGGAGGGCGACAGGTGCTGATGGTGACGGTAACACTGAGGGTTCAGTTCGTTTGCACTGATAACTCGATGCGATCTTTTCGATCGTTCGCGTACTGCTTTCTATTTCTATTGCTTTCTTGCCAAAAGGTGGCGAATTTAACGCGAAATTTACACTTTTTCACAATTGAATTTGGGGTTTTGTTTTCCTCCTCTGCTTTGCTTCTTTCTTTCTTTCTAGAGTTGCAAGTTTCATTCGATACTATTATTTGCGTTCGATGTGGATATCGATAGATTGTGGAACGACTTACAGCACTGAAATTTCGCAGTCTGGGGTTGCCAGAACGGCAATCAGCTGACTGCTTCATTTGGCGCGCATACAATGAGTGTTCAAAATTCTCCTGCAATACAGTTACCAACGTTAACAAATTGACCGCTATTTTTTAGTTTTTCTATGTAAGTACTAAGAATTTTAAATAAAATTGTGTTGATAGAATAATGTTCAGTGTATGGTCGGCCTACTCAAAACCAACGAATAGTTATTTGAAATCGATTTTTGTGTGCCTCGTTGAGTAATTTTCCCCTCTATTTAGTCGCGCATTCTTTAGGACTCGCCATAAAGTATAATTTTAATATTGCTTATTCACAACATTCTTTCCTAACAATTCTATGCGCATGCATTGTTGCATACGAAAGAAAATTTAAAGTATTCGATTTGAGGCTAAGGAGTTTTTGAGTTTTAAATTAACAATTGCTTACCTAAATTATTCAATTGTTGAACCTTTAAATTGTTATTTCTGTGCATTTTTATGCCTATGCTCAAAGGTGTGCGTTTTGAGGTCGCCTGTTTGAATTTCCTTAGTTTTGGGGTCGTTAACTTTTTCCACTTTGTAGTTTAATTGCTCTTGTTGTTGTTATTTCTTATGCAAATACACAAATTGAGGCAATGCAGTTGGACCCTATGTGTAATTATGCGCAATTGTTTAGCGTTTAGCTCTAAAGCTTCCTCTAACTTAATTGATTTTTCGTGGCGAGGCGCATAATTGTAAGAGAGGTGGTCGGGGTCACAAAAGTGCATACTTCCACAGCAAGAGCAACAAACATTGAGAACACAAATTTTACATTTTTTTCCAGGTAGTCCAGGTTTGAGGTAATTTGCATAGTTTTCTTGTGTTCTCGTGAGTTTTGTGTTGCATAGTTTGCGGGGCAGCAAATTGCGCCAAATTACATATTCGTTATGCCAATGAAGGCAAACAGTTAACACTCCCATGGCAGCAGCATGGCTATGGCCCATATATGGGCCTCATATATTTAATATAATCAGTGTAATTGTCAGAGCCGATGAGCTGGGGACCTGTTCCTCTGTTTCTCTGTTCCTCTGCCTCAAACTGGCCAACAGCTCAGCTCTCACGCATGGCAATTGTATAATTTATCGCTCCAGTTCTAATCGCCAGCTGTCAGCCAGCGGACCAGGCAACGGGCCAGCGGACCAGCGGGACAGGCAACGATCTCGAGGGAACGATTTAATTCGCAAGCCATATAAGTAGGAAATTTGTACGTTGATTAACGCGCCGATCGTTTTACACAACAGCCCGAGTAACGTATAAAGTGTCGATCGTGCAACCTCTCTCTTTTTATTCCTCTCTATGCGTCTCTCTCTCGCTATCTTTAGGTCTGTCTATGTGTGATTTCATTACACTTACAGCTATGTGCTTCGATCGCTGACTGCACTTCGCCGAATTGCCAGGACCAGGACGTACTTGCATCTAAGCATATGTGAGTGTATGTGAATACTTGTGAATGTTTGTGAATGTTTGTGAATGTGAACCAGTGCAACGCGTTCTCAGCATGATTACCACTCATAGATAGCCCGACGACTGGCAACCTGCTGGGACGCCAAATGAATTAGCTGCCGCTCACACTGCCAATGCTGCAGCTCCTGTTGATGCTCTACCCTTTCTGGTTGCACATTAGCTACTTGATAATGTTTGTGTCAACATAAGAGTATCAAAAGATGAATGTGACATTCATATATTTATAAGTCTTTGTCTATATCATGTTTAATTCAAAATAAAACTAAAATATACCTTATATACCAACTAAGTATAATTCCTATATAGGGAACCTTAAGTACTAAGCAAATACTTAGTATTAAATTTCAAATATATCTCTTTATTTTATCAAAAACTTACTTTTCTCTCTCAGTTGTGTCGAGCTTCAGATTCAAGTTTAGCGCATCAAAATAAATAAAGAAATATTAAATGAATAAAAAACATTATAATACTCTCACCAGGAGTAACAAAACAAACTATAGGAAAAATTATAGAACATGTTGACCTGCAAATCGTCCAGATTCAAAAAAAATCATTGCCTCAGACATTTTTACTATAACTTATATTCAAATTAATTATAGCAAATGTTAACCAATTTCCATGCGAAATCCTTTTAATTCGAGTTGAAGATTAATTTTCTGAATTCGTCAATTCTTAAACCATTATTAAGTGGATTTTAATATAAATTTCTGGTCCAAACTAGAAGAGCATAAATGCTGCGACCCATTGTGGTTGGATTATTTTTGCTTGTTATTGAGCTGGTTTTTATTGGCTGCTCTTTATGGACTTAATTGGATTTTAGTTGTGTTGATTAAGCATCCAATGATGCAACTGCCATCGGCTCCACAGGGTCCTATTGTTTGTCATAATTGCCACAAAACTGTCAAAGGATGGCGCGTTCTCTTGTATATTATATTGAAATTGATATCCTCGGTGAACCTCGATCATCCTCGATCGTTTTCGATCATCCGCGGTAGCACCCAAAACGCCAATTATCTTTTGCATTCAGAGAATAATTAGGAGGTTGATTGACATGCGGGATAAGGAGACATACACTTGGAATGCCGTAGCAAATTATCGAACGGCTACTGTGCAAAGTCGAGGCTGTGAAGCGAGTCTGATCCACAAAAATCAAAGGCCGAAACAACGAGGACGACGACAACGACGACGACGACGACGACAAGATCGCGACGCCTTCCACTTATTGGCTTAAAGGCTCTGCCTTTGTCTGCACATAGAGTGGTAATCTGATGCTAAGCCAGAGATACAGCCGCCGTCCACAGGGTAAACAATGACCAAGTTGCAGACGAAACCCGTTTTGGCTGCTTGACTCTTTGGCTGTTTGGCTGTTTTGGCCAAAACGGCAGCCCAGCAATTACAATATGTTTAACTACGTCAGCGCGTTATCTGGAGCTCCGTTCCTGCCCGCAGACGGGGCACTCCATGGCCCATGTCAGCGATTAATCCAGAAGGCCGCTGCTGCTCGTCACCGTGGCAAGCGCTTGTTAGGCAACCGGGTTTGCTTTTTGGGCCAATTGCCATGGCCTCATCATCGATTGTGTTATCGATGGCGTTGCCAGCCTCAGTCTGAGTTTTAGTCTCAGTCTCTGTTTCAGCACCAGCTTCAACTTGAGCCTGAATTTCAGTTCCAGTTCTGAATCTCATTTGCGATTAAGTTCTTATAGGCAACTTGGACACAGTTCGTGGAAAGTTGGCCAGCAGATCTTTATTGTTCGATTGGTTTATTTATAATAATTAGGTGCGCTGTCCAAGCGACTTTGTTTCTCGTGCTGCGGCAGCTTATCGATGTCTCAAGCTGGCCCATAAATTCTTTAAGCTCGCACCTTTTTATTGTGCGCACTCACACACCCAGCGATCGCTCTTGGCCCGGCTCTTGGCTACTTGGCTACTGGCCACGGCTACTGGAGTCCAGCCAGCCTTTCTTGCCGTCCTTCCTTTCTGCCCGGTCGCTGATTGCAATCGCATTTGCGCATGCGCGAAGACGGCCCGCAGATCCGACCAGCCAAGACTCGATCGGGCCAGGTCGATGCAGTGTAGTGCATGCTGTGGCCAGACCAGGCAAGATCAGACCAGGCAACGCGTTCCTTTGGTAAATTGCTCACATTAGCAGGTTGTACGACTTATTAAGTAAGCACAATTTGCGTGGCCGCCGCCCCAAAATAATGGGCAGCCGTTAAGGTGGCGACCGGGAGCCGCCTAGCCGGACAAGTGATTGTTTTATAATTGCAATCGCAATTGCAGTTCGATGCGATGCAATGTTGCTAAATTGGCTCTGGCATTGGGGGACTGCCTCCTCCAGCCTCATGACTCCTGTCTCTTTTAACTCCTGCCTCGAGTTGCGGTAGTAGGCTGGTCAGCGAAATTGGCAATCCATTTGAATGAATAATTGCTCAATTATTGAAGCCGCCGCCGCCGTCGCCTAACGAAGCAAGCGAGAGAGAAAGGGAGAGGAATACAGAAAATAGGAGAGAGACAGAGAGAGAGAGAGAGAGGGAGGGAGAGAAAATGTTGCACTTGCTGGGCAGAAAATTGTTGGAAATTTGTCGATTGGATCTATAGGAAAATGTACGAATATTTATACACTTCCAAAAAAAGGAGTTGGATATTTCTTCATTCTTTTTTATATTATTTCATCGAATAAATTCTAGAGGAATAAGATGTACAGGTGTGGTACATGAACATGTAAATATTCGTAATTATATTTATATTAAGAAAATTGTTTTACAAGTTTTTAAATTTTTGAAACCAGTACACCTTTTTAGAAAAATTTTCAACACCCAAAACGGATTAACATATTGACACTGTTAAGATAAAGTTACATATTCCCAAATAAAAAGTTCTAGAAGTTTTCAAAAATGTTTAAAGTGAAAAGTATGAAAAAAGTAGTAAATTTTGAAAAAATTTAAATTCTCCAATTTCCTAGTGACAAAATTTGTAATTAGAATCAAATTAGATTACAAACAATAATCAAAATGACATTGTTGAATTTTGAATTTAAAGTAAAACTTTTTTAAATTAAACCAACTGTGTGGATCTTTTTTAAAATTAATTAACTAAATTAAAATTTAAAATCTACTAATTCTATTATTTGAATGATAATAAAATGATGATTTGAAATTTTGTTGAAATCTGAATTGTGTTTTAATTAGTTTGTGGACACTGTCACGCTTAAGTGTGTCCATCCAAAACGCACAACAGCAAATTAAATATAATTTTTTTTTTTATTTTGGACTGAAGTGATTTGGACACGCTGATTAGCCCAAGACAGAAGCGCCAAAAGCAAAATAAAAGCCGAAGTCAGACCCAAAGCCAAAGCGACAAAGCGACAAAGCGCGACAAAAATGGCGCTAAGGCCGCTTTAGTAGAGAGACAACAATACGGGTAAGCAGCAGGAGTTATATCGTATTAGGGTGAAATCGTGAAATGGAACTGGACCAGTTTTAGCGGAAGCAGCAACAGCAAAAGCAGAAGCAGAAGTAGCTGTGATGAGGACGGGACTTGGAGTTGGAGTTGGAGTTGAAGTTGCAGTTGCTTTGCTGCTGTCTGAAGGCACGTAAGAAATTTCATACTAATTGGCATAAATACCAAGTGTCGGAGAGAGGAGAGAGAGAGAGAGACTTTGGCTTGCAAACTGACAGTTGGACAAACTGACGAACTGACTACATGACTGACATTGAGCAGTAAGACAAAAAGTCAGAGAAAAATACCCACACACACATACATACAACTAAGCAACTGCCTGCCGATGAGATCTTCACCTTGGCAATCATTAATCGTCTGACTCTCGACATAATATCGATGATGGAGCTGTGTGTTCAACGTTGTCTAAGCCAGTTTGTTTGTCTTTTTCTCTCTCTCTCGCTCTCTGTCTTCTTCTTCTTCTACTGGTATTATTGTTATTCCTTGTTTTTTTTTTTTGCCATGGTCCTATCCGCTAGCTGGCCGCGTGCAATGTTGGAATGCTCATCGAACCAATTGAAATTGCTGTGACAACAATAAAAATTCAACTTTGGGGCCTCTTTTTTTGCTGGCAGTTTCGAGACGAGGTTGAGGCTGCCTCTACCTCAGTGTCTGTCTCTTTCGGGCAGGCACTGTTGACGTTCCCAGTCTGGTTGACTGACTGACAATTAGACGTGGCTAAAACGTTGACTGATCAAGCGATTTGTAGCTGTAAATTCATCTCTATTTCGTTTTGCTGCCACAACAAACAAGAGTTCATGTTGCAGCATCTCGTTGCTGCCTCTGCTGCTGCCTCTGCCTCTGCCGCTGCTGCTGCTGCTGTTGCAGTTGGGGAATGTTGCAGTTTTTGTGGCGCTCATTGGCTCTTGTGCTGGCCTGGCGACTACTTGTCGCTGTTAAAATCCAATTAATCGAACAATTTACTTTGCTGCGTTTAGCGATGGTGTTGGACTTTTGTGCCCCGATCCAATGCTGCGCCCTGTTTACCGCCTTGCCTTTGGTATTGATAGCACTCCACGTATTACCTGGCTTATGGCTTAACACTTGCCACCTGCCACTTGCCACTGGCCATTTGTAAAATTTGCCTGTGGCAGATGCAAATAAATACTCTCTCATCATTTACATATTTCAATTATTTTAATTTTTGCTAAATTCTAACGATAAAAGTCATTTATTTTTGATTAAATTTTTTTAAAAACAACTTCCAAATTTTTAGTTCTTATGGTCTAATCTCTTGAAAATTGGAACTTAAGATTTTAATTTAGTTAAGTGGCAATAAAATTTTAAATTTCAATTAAAATTTTAAGAATATTTAAAATAATATAATATATTCAAAATAATATTTAATATTTCAGTAAAATATTTTATTTAATGGGTGCATCTAATTGTTGTTTAGTTCATTTTGATTTTCAATCTTATTTGAAGAATAATATTAATATATTTAACATTTTATTTATTTTTATTTTTTTATTTTGTAGAAATTCATGTTTAGTATTAAAAAAAAAACTGTTTATAATTAGAAAATAATATACAGGGTATACAGATTTAATATAGCACTTTATATGTATGCTTACACCTAATATTGTAATCGTATATGTTATAATAAATTATTATGAATATTAAATAAATAATATTAAATTCGTTATATATATTTTTAATTACATTGTGCATGCACGTATATGGTTAAAAGTAAACTTGCTTAGTTAGGGCTTTTTATTTAAAATTAATTACTTTACTTTAATATGTTTTGTGTACATGAGTAGAGTAACACCGGTTGCCTGATAAGTACAAGCGGTTTGTTGGGTGTTGATACATAAATTATTACCAGACTGATACATGACAGCTCTACAAAATGTGGCATCTGCCCCATAGCTGTAAGGGGGGAGGAGGGGGCCTCAACAAATGGTCGGCCACCCTTTCAGTTGTCAGCCAAGCATGATTAGTGTCAATTTTTGTCAGTTTAATAGTGTCGTTTATGTGTGTTGTTTGACTGTGGATGCTGAGTAAGTCATTTGAGTGCATTAAAAAAGGAACCGTGCCCTATAAAATACACACGAATAGGCCAGAAAAGTACACCCCACTCGCACTGGGTCTGACCAGGAAAACTGCGGCCGGCACATTGAAAACGTTTTCATTAATAGACGCTCGAATATCAAAGTGAAACTTCAGAGTCATGCCGCTGCCGTTGCCGCTGCCGCTGCAGTTGCCATTGATGCTGACGTCGACAAACGCCCGCCCCATTAAACCACAAAATTTATTGCACCAACTAAAATGAAATCTCAGCGAGACGCAGTCGGAGCCACAGGCGCGGAATGGCAATGGCAATGGCATGAAGTGACATCTGAAAGGCAACCAGCAGCAGAGGCAACAACAATACTTATAACGAGAGCACAGATGAGGGGCAGATCCTCTAAGGGGGCAGAGGGAGCAGAGTGAACAACTTAATTCAAGTGTTGTCACTTTGTCGTGTTCCATAAATGTTGCCTTAAAACGTTGCTCATTAATTTTCAAGTGTAACTTTTATTAGGTATTTAAATGCGTGCGAGAACTTGCCACCAAGCGGCAAGCCAATGGCAACATGCCGCTGCACATAAATTCGACAAGCCGCATCACTCTACTCTACACTGCAAGGGAGAATGCATCTTTTTATGCCACATGTTGAAGCTCCCCTTCCCCCTCTTCCACAGCACCCTTAGACCGCGTGTCGCACATACTTGAGATTGCATTAGTCAGTTTGTGTCGCATTGACTTCAGAGCGAAAGAGCTAAGAGTGGCATAGAAAGAGGGAGAGGGAGAGTGTGTGTCCATGATCAATGTCCCGTCATATGCCCGTGCACAACCCATTCCATTAATAATCCATAATGCGTTAGAGCACTCCCGTTTAGCATGATAGACTGCCGGATGCCCTGCACTGAATATATCACTTTTTTATTCGATCAACTCATTAACTATAATAGTTATTTATTTATTAATTTGTTCATTTATTTACTTATATTTTTCATAAATTATTAACTTTACAGAATTGTCACTTATATTATTGCGCACAGTCACAGATCTTTTATAAAAATTTCTAATTTATGCTAATAATGAGGACATATAAGTAGTATTATGATTAGTCTAATATTATTGTTCAAATTAATTTATATTTGTTTTAAATTGCATTAAACGAATTTCCTACGAAAAAACAAATTTTAGTCATAATTGAATATAATTTTTATTGTGTGACCTTTTTATTTTATTTTGCAATGTGTGTTTGAAAGAAATAGATAACTTCAATTTTTTGGGAATATTTTGTAGAGTAGTCATATATTTTAAAATTTAATTATATAAAATTATACTTTATATAATATATAATACTTAATTTATATATAATATTAGCATAAAAGTATTTCAATTGACTGTTTTAACTGCCAAGTTTATTTAATTATATGACTTCACGAATTTCACTTTTTCCTGCATAAAATATTCCTGATCAAAATATGATAAAGACGACATAATGAAATGAATGAAAACTTTCACTACAGTCAATAGCTATTATAATAACACCTCTCATACCAATCCTACTATTTACAGGGTATTTTATCATTAGTAAAAAAGCAGAGATGAGTGACAACTACTTAAAAATGGATAATCTATTAAATAACAATCCACAAGTAGAGCTCACTTACGAGTATCGGCTAAATAGTTTCAACAGATCTTTAAAGACCGGTGCCTATAACACTCATGAAGGGTACTTACATGAAGTATACTTACTATATACTTATAGATAGCAATATCATATAACACTTATAGATGCCTTAGCTATGCCACTCTCTCCAGTTGCCACCCAGTAAAAGGCATTTGAGCGATCTGTTAATGCCAATAAATCTTGCTCTCGAGCAAGAAGTAGATGATCAAGAAGAGGAGGAGGAAGTGGAGGAGAAAGATGCACCTCAAGTTCTTCGGTTGCTGCATTGTCGGCGGCATTGTGTCTTCTTTTTTGGGGAGAGTGAAATATGATGGCTACTAATGCTGTTAATGAAACAACGTAATTATGTGTCTTAGAAGGGGACGCACCCTACTTAAGAATCGGCGGCCCCGAAGAGGGTCACCATGAACATTAATTATGCGCCCAAAATGGAGTAAAGTTTGGAAACCAAAAAAAAAAAAAGAAAAATAGAAAAGAAAACAAACAATATGCAACAATGCAACACACAAGGCAAACAAATGCGGGGCAAAGTCATGTGACATATTGTATTTAAAAGGATTTTGTTTAGTCTGCCACAACAATCACTTGAACCACTGCAACCACACAAAGTAGAGCAGATGCTGATGCATTTGGATGGCGCTCATTGGATCCACGAGGAATGGAGACGTTTATCAAATCATTTGCAAATTATGCGGAACTGTTAGAAAACAGCGGGAGGCAATTGACACGCCCCACTCTGCTCCGCCCCCAAGCAAGTTGGTGGCGCTACGCATGAACTCAGCTGAACTCAAGCGAGCCACCGCCAACTGTGGTTGTTGCTGCTGCTGCTGCTGTTGCTGTTGCTGTTGTAGTTGTTGCTGTTGCCGGCAAAACATTTTGTCATACGCTTAGATAACACTGTCATTAATTGCTTGTAATTAATTATCGGCATGCCTCTGGCTTTATTTTAAAGTAGTTATTATTCTAACGAACTGTCAACACCTACTTACAAAGCGTGTAGTCAACTCGCCCCCTCACCCTCTCACCCTCAACCACCGCCTCCCCGCTGGGTACTACTGGGTGGTCGTTGTTCGTCTACGAAAACCCGTTTGCTCGGACATATTGTAATTCGTCTGTCTATGCTATGTAAGTATGTTAATTTGACGATCGTTTAAATCGAAAATTTGTTGTATTCATTTTTAGCTCGTTTTCAGTTTGTTTAAGATGAGTAAAGCCTCCATTAGTATGCAAAGTTAAGAGTATACTCATATAATTATACCCTATACCAGCTGCTATTTGCAATTAAGAAGTGGATATAATAAAACATATTAAGTTTATTTATATACTCTTGGTGAAGTTGACAAAATTGTTAATTGGCATTTAATCATTTCGAAAAAGAAGATATTTTACTTTCATGTGTCCCTTAATTTTTCTATATTTCGTTCTTGTTTCGGAATCGTATAAATATTATATTAAATCCATTTCTGTACAGAAGAAATATATAAATGCCCCCCACTTGATCTACTATTCCTACTTGAGTGAAAGTAACAATTCAAGACAACCTATCATTCGGAGCATTTAATCGATTTATTATTGTCGCTCTAAGACAGATTGTAATAAAGATAAGAATAAAATGTAGTGCATGTTCATATATAATTTGATGGCTTTTTTTATCGGCTGCCAGATGTTGAGTGATATATGCATTTAAGGCTTGATTATTTTTTATATGCATTTTTATAACCGAATTAACTTAATTACTCAAAATAATTAAAAGTAAGTTTATGTCTGTTAAATTGCATTCATTATTCGACACTTTTCATTTTAAAGTTGACTCTACCTCTGTTGCATAAATTTGAATAATTCTAAGAAAACTGTGTCAAATCTAGGCCAGTTGGGCAATATCAACTTAGTTGCCATTTATCCGTGAAAATCTATGCAAATTATCAAATTTATAAGTTTATCAGAAGTATTGATCTAGTGCTAAAAGTAGCGATGAAGAAAGGCCATAATAATAACCGTCAAGTTGGTTAAAAGGAGGAAAACCAGCAACGGTTGGAGAAGACGGAAGCAAGAGAATCCTCAGGGACGAGCATTGGACAATTGGAATTTAATGGAGTCAATTTGGTGTTTGAGATGCATAAAGTGGAGCGTTGGTGTGAGTTCAGCTGAAGGCTGAATGTTGAATGCTGAATGTTGAATGCCGAATGTTGAATGCAAAGCACAAGGCAAGAGAAGACACATTGGAAGCTGCTAACAATGCAGATCAAGAGATGAGCGCGTCCATTGCCAGGATCGGCCATTGTTCCATTTGGATGATTGTTGTTGTTGTTGTTGTGTTGTTTTAGGAGCTCGCTAAAAAGACAAATGTGGTGTGTGGTTGCGGTGGTTGCGGTGGTTGAGCTGGTTGAGGTAGTTGCGGGTGGAAGTAGAGTTCTGGAGTAGTTCAAGCGCGTGTTAGTTCCACTCGTTAAGGATTTACGAGCAATTTTTATCACTTTGAGGATCGCTGACAAATCCGGCAACAATAACAACTACTGCAAAAGCTAAGGCAACAGCAGCAATGTAATGCCAACATGCGCATAATAATGGCAACTTGTCGATGCGATCCTAAGGCTCCACGGTGCAGACAGTCAGACAGGCAGGCAGGCAGGAAGCGAGCTTGTCTCATCGTTGTCGCTGATGTGGCCAAAAGTGGCCAATAAAACCCAAGCGACAACAACAACAACAATAACAACGAATTATAGCAAAGTAATCGCAGTGCGAGTTGCCATTTCGGCCGTTGTCCATTTTGGTTTTCAATTTTCCTTTTTGCTTGGCGTTGATTTCCCTTCCAATTTATGTGACATATTGATTTTCAATTGATGATAGTCTATTTTGCGCTGGCTACCAATTTATTTTAGCCATTTTAAATTGGCATTTGTGTTGCGTAGCGATCGCTTCTTCTTGGTAACATACAAGCTCGTATAGTATGACTTCATCAGCTCGAGATTGCTGGCTTGCATTGCTTGGCGCATTTCAATGCAAATTTAATGCAATCAATAATGCATTAAATTCTGCCAATGCCTAATTGCCATGCGATGATCGTCGTCTCGTTGACTCCAGCTCTATTGCTGATCCCGAAGGATTGCGAAGGCAGCAGCTGCTGTTTCTCCACATCATTGCTGACAATATTGATGATTTAGTACGAGTTGATGTCGCATTTGTGGTTGTTGTCATGGCACCATAGGCGTAATTAGACAAGCATTGTGCAAAAGCGTTAATTAAAAGCCACACAAAAACTTGCAACTGCCATTTGTTGCCACTGTGGCAAGCTGCTGCTGCTGCTGCTGTTGCCAGCTGTGCCAGCCATGACTCCATCCATGACGTTACCTTCGTAATGAGCCCGCGCATAGATTGCGTAAGCTCAACGGATGCTTCACTGCAACATGGCCATAAGCAGTCGATGGTTGGTGGTTGCGGGGTTGAGGGTCGGGGGCACAGACACTTGGCAAATAATTTCCTTTGAAATGCTGCCACTGGATGAATGGATGGATCTCTCATGCGTATTTATGAGACAACGTTGTTTTCTTCTCACTGACAGCATAGCGTGAGTGTTTTAATTTTTGCTTGATTTTGACGCCAGCTAATGCCTCCATGCTATGAGAAAGGATGTGTCACGATGCAGCAGCAGAATGCAACTATAATTATGAGATATTATATACAAACAACATGAATAATCGTTGACAATAATGTACAATCATTGACGAGCTATATGAGATAGTTAAAGGCTCTGATAGTTTCTATTAGATGGCAGTCCGCGCTAGTGACGAAAGCAGCCCGAAGGTTGCGAAAGACGAATAGCAATGTATACAGCTAAAATGCAAAATTTGCTACCACTATTATATACCGATCGAAAGGTATAGTCTTAACAAACAAAATTGCATACTCCGACTTTTGCTAACCTGGTTAATGATATCCAATTTTGTGACGAACGATATAAAATTTAGTATTTATAATAAATTGTTTTAAAAAAATGTTTGGCATTCGGCACATTTCGCATAAATGTTCCGATTTTTTTTTACCCAAAAATAGCTTTATTTATTAAATTTTATATCGTTTGTAACAAGACTGTATATTAGTAATTTTGGGGCATGGAAAGACTTTCGACACTAGACTTTTACCTCGTATGGAAGTTTTCTTGAAAGTATAAACTACTATAAAAAATCTAAATTAAGAAAGTTTTGCATATTTCCTAGTAAACTCTAAGTAAAATATTTAACTAAAAAGTATTACATGCTTTGATCCTTGCAATGCCCTGTGACGATTTCTTCAGATCACGATGTGTTGCTGGTTAAACTAAGACTTGCATGTATGTTACGAAAGTCAAGGGAGTCAAGGAGTTAAGCGCATCAGGCGACTTACATTAAGCGGATCGGTTCCAAGTGCCAAGGGCCAGAGGAAAACCGCAAAGTCAGTAGGATCGGCTCGTGCGATCACCTGCACAGCAGGCACTTGACCAATAACAGTCGCTAAGCTGTCGAGGACGAGGAGTATTCAAGTATCCTGAGTGCTGGGGACAATGCGAATAGACAACAAACACTTCAAGCGGCTCAAGTGTCTGACTTTGTGACATGAGAAATATGCGGCTTTGTAGAGCCATAAAATATGAAAGGTTCTTGAAAAAGAAAGGAGACGAAGCAAGAAGAAAGGATTCTCGTGTTATTGAACAAAGACAACAGAAAATCCTTTTTTGCGAATTTGTGCCGACTGTGGAGCACTTGAACTTGATGGGAACATGAACATCATTAAATCCTCACAAGTACATTAAAATGTTGCGCAGGACAACGCACGCATTAGTGTAATCCTAAAGGACACACCCACCAGACGTCGAGTCGAATGGTTGATTGAATGAAAGGATCTCGACATGAATGAACTGCTGTACTAGCTGCATTCATTCAGCAACATGGATTTTTGAAAATTTCGGTGTCCTTTTGCAGGCACTCGAATTTGAAGGGGTCGAAACAAAAGCGCAGCAGGTTGCAACGATCAAAGGGATGGGATCATGGGAATCCTTTGGCCTTTCTGAAGCACAACAACCTGCTGTAATCGAGCAGAGCAATAAAAATTAATAATAAACCAAGTGCCAACATGGCTGAGCCTTTTGTAAGGCATTAAATAAATTTAACAGCTCAATGACTTGTCGAAAGGTGCAGACAGTTGCAGTTGTAAAGTTGCAGTTGCAGTTGCACTTGTGGCAGAGAGGGATGTGGGGGAAGGTTGAGTTATCCCAGCGGGTCAGTGAAGCGTAATATCTCAGACAACCATATCTTAATTAGCAGACCAGAGCTTACATTAAACTTAATTTTTTATGGATTCGGTTTAATTGCGGCGCCGCGGCGCTTGTTGTGTCAGGCAGCAATCCTCTGGTCTTCTGTGGCAGCCTAAAAGCTCCACTGACCCAGAGTAATTAACAATCTCACTCAAGTGACTAGCGGCACATGCGCAGGAATTGCACTTCATGGCCAAGTTGCTTGCCTGATCTGAATTGACCACCAAGGAGTAGAAATGATTGTTACCTGCAGACTAATTCTAATTGAAACAGTTTCAAGTCTTTGTTTCTACAACACATAAATAACATGTCCTGCGATTCTGGCAATTCTGGAATGCTCAACGAATTGTCCGTTTAACACTTAATCGCCCAAAATGTACGCATCCAATTGTGAGGTCCTCCAAGACTGAGAGTGTGTTGTCTGAGTCATTCATTCATTGATTCACCTCTATTCAAACTATTCAACCATTCATTGATGGTGCTCCAGGCTCATAATGAAATTGTTGGCTGTCCGATTTGGTTCGTTTGAGTTCAAAATTCTAAGATTTATGTTCATGAATGTAAATGCCTTCTTTAAATCTTTTTTATTGGCTCGCTGCGTATTATATTCCATTGATTTGTTACCTCGCCAGGCTCTTTCATAAAATTATTATCACACTTTATTTATCGCACTCTAAGAAATAGCTCGGCTATTATATTCCCAATCGTATTCCCAATCGTATTCCCTCTGCTCATTTTCCCCTTCCATTTAACATTCGTGTTGCATCTCCAACGGTGCACAGCGAATCGAAAAAATTATTAAGCTGATTTTAATTGAGCCCCATGATCCATTGATCGACACTCGTAAATCTAATTTAGAGCCCTTTCTCAATGGAATTTCCAACAACAATACTAAGTTATATTTACCTGTAGACTCTTATACCTATATAGATGCTGTCTAATTATGCAACAAGCCCACGACAATTGTTGTATTCGTTGTTGTTGTTTGTCTCTCGCCTTTTGATTGAAATTTATCGCCAAAGCATTCTCGATTTGTCGTTTCCCTTTGCATTGGCGATCGCTAATCTTTCTTTTGGGCGTTGCTTACGATCTATAATCGGGGTCCCGTGTCCCAGAGCATAAATTACTTACAGGTCTTCTCCCCACCAAACCCTTTTCATCCATTTGTTTAACCTTCTTTGGTGGCTGCCAATTTTGGACGTCGAGTTATTAAAACTAGCTCGTTAAGTCGTTACAGATTCGAACTTATGATCTTCACATCGTGACTGTATCTGTGTGAGTGTGTGTGTGTCTGTGTGTATGTGTGTGTTATTTGAGCACAGCTCATTTGTTAATAAAAGTGAAAATTAGTTTGTTTGTCTAAACGACATTCATCGTGATTTATTTATATTGCTTATTTGATAAGATATACACATATTTAGACATAAATTGTTCCACACAAACTATGGGATTGATTGGAGTATAACTTGTTTATTTGATTTGAAACCAATTCAGTTTTAATATTAATTCTTACATAAATAAAAATCATATACTGTTATCTTAGGTAAATATCATGGAATGGGAAACGTTAGAGATTAAGGAAAAATATAAAAAGATTTTAATGGAGGATAAAAAAATAACTCAGAGAGATAGGATGTTTCGAATAGGTTTAGTATCTGGTAACTTTTTTATTTAGACAATTAATAAGTCTTTCAAATTTTCTAAACAAATTTAGATCAATTGTTATTATGTATATATTTTTAAATAGATCGGTCCATTTTTCTATAGAGTTTCCTCGTCTCTTTCCTAAGAAAGAAATATATTTTCTGGAAGTGGTATAAATAGCAAGGCTGCAAATCGGTTCTGAACCGAGCCGCGCTGAACTTAAATTATATTAAAACCATAAAAATATTTGTTTTTTTGCATTTTGTTTACAAGGTACATAAACCGGTTGGGTCTATTCGGTCTACGGTTCGAACCATCGAACCGAAGCCTTAATCAGACCACAGAGAGCTTATTCTTACGTTTCTTTTGGTAATATTTATTTATAACAAGAGTTATTCGTAATTGTTTTATTGGTTATATCACAATTGATATCTCGCCGACAGCTTTTTATCAATTTCCATTTGCTGCTCCCCATGGGACCATGGAAAAGCTCATCAATGCGGCCCAAATTAGTCGGCGAGCTGCCAAAACGTTTAGTACAACGCTCTCGCCAGCCCCACAGTGGCAGTGTACAGTGGAAGTGGCAGTGTCAGCTTTCAGTTAGCAGGCTCATGGCAGAGAAAAACACAGGGGAAAAAATGAAGAAAAAAAACGCCTGCTGAAAACATTTGTTCATTTGTCATTCAGGACTGTTGCCGTTGACATACATTTGTGCACTTTGTGGCAAGGCAGCGTCTTCGTGGTTGCACATTGCGCAATAAAACAGTCGCTGCAACAATTAAAAAAAAAAAAAACGACAAAAAGCTGGTGCAACAACAATTGAGGAGAATCCATCATTAATAAGCCCTAAAGTGGCCGATGGCTGTTGGTTGATGGCTGGTGATGTTACCCGGTAGCCTCTCCAGGCGGGCAATAAAAACAAAAGCCAAAATGGGCAATGAGAAGGAAGCAGAAACACATCGAATGTCCAACATGTGCACTTGCTGATGTTGCTGCTGCTGCTGCTGCAGGTTGCAAGCGAGCGATGCAACAGCAAAAAGCCAAACCGCTTTAGGCCATTTAAGGCAACGCAATTAATTATTTTTTAACTGTTTTGTCATTTCGGAATGCAAGCAGCAGCCATCGTTGGCCATCGATTGGCTCTCCTCCTGTCCCATGCCCCATGCCCCATGCCCCAAGGCCCATGCCACATGCCCCAGGCCTCCTACCTTCGTTGTGGTAAGGACTTTGACATGGCCGGTGCAGCTTTCGCTCGTTTGATCGCTTGATCGCTTGATCGATTGATTGCTGTCGTTGCAAAACAACAACAACGACAAAAACAACAACCGACAAAAAAAAAGACTCAACTGAGATTGTAAAATGCGCTTGCAACAAGCCGTTGCGTTAATTTGCCGCCGATTGGCGACAGCTGAAAATAAAAAGAAAGTTTTCTGCGAAATGCAAATAAATGTCAGGCCAGAGAATTCATTGTATTAATTTTAATAAAATATGAACAAATTAAACAAGCAGCAGCCACTTGTCAGTCGCTCGCAGCAACAACAACAGCAACAATAATGTTAATAAATACGAAATATATAAATTTTGTTAAAACAACCTCCAACTTGGCCAACTGTCTCTCTGTCTCTCTGTCCAACTGGCTGGCAGCTTATTTGCTTTGTCTGTTTTGATTATAAAAAACATTCAGCTTTAATTTGTCAATTTCTTAATTGGCGTTTCGTGCGTTCCACTTCATAAACGCTCGTGTTCCAATAACTTGTTGTTTCTCTCGCTCTCGCTCTCTCTCTCTCTCTCTCTGTTTTGCAACAATCTCTGTCGCTGTCTCTGTTGTGCATTGATTTGGTCGTCTCTGTCGTTTGCTGCTCATTGATAGAAGAATTTTAACAAGCTACGGTGTTTTGGAATTTCGTACGTGAAGAATCCAAAAATGTTTTACGCAATTAAAGAATCTGATAAAATGTCTACAAGCGGCGGCGGGCGTTGCCGCCAGAGATTCGAGAGAATCGAGACTCAAAGCTCAACTTGCAACAAAAACGTTGCACACACACACGCACACGTTCACGTTGATGACACGGCACAACTCTAAACTCAGCTCCATATCCTGCTCCGACTTCAACTCTCGGCATTCTCTATATATCGATCACAGTTTGCCAGCCTTGAACGTGGCCCGCACTGGCGGTAAATATGACAAATTTCGCTGAAGCAAAAAATATATATATGTATCTGTATCTGTGTGTTTGTATCTTACATGACAAAATCAGAAGCCCATGCTTCCATCAATATCGGATCGTCTGGCTCTCAGGCAGAGTGTCGCCTGTCTTTTTCCCTGTATGTATGTATGTATGTGTGTGTGTGTGTGTTTGTGCTGTTGTGGCACAAACCAATTAAGCCGAGATTAATTGGCCATGTCAAGTGGCGTAATCGAGCGCGAACACAAGTTTGACATTTCATAATTATTTCAACTGCTCGGATCGGACTCAGAGATTCTTCTCTCGTTTGATGATCGATCAATCGCTTCTCTCTTTCTCTCTATCTCTCTCCCTTTTACTCTCAGTATGTATTCGTGTGCATTATGAAGATGTTGTGGCATAGTTAAAATAAGTATCCAATTGTTATTTTGATGTGTTGATCTCATATGATAACCACTTGAGGCTTGAGTTTATTTAAATGTTGCTACAATTATGCTGTCAGTTTGAGTGGAATGAAATGGATATAAAGAATGCATACAAAGCTAATGATTTATCGTGATTAGCTTGTCTGTTTTTGCTAATTTATAGATCCAGTGATTAGTTTGTATACAGCATTGGCAATTCTTTGTTATGAACAACATTTATAAATCATTCAGCTTTCAGCTTTTGATATTAAGATACGATCAATTATCTCTGTCCTCGTGATCCAGTTTCAATTCTCTATCGACTGCAAAAGTTCAACTTTCTCTGCACTCACACACACACACACAGTCTCCACACCCACACGATTCGCACTCTTTATCAACTCCACCCACCCACTGATCCACTCAATGTTCACCACCAGGCAACTCTCCAGTTTCGCTCAATGGAATTTGCTCATTTTGGAGCTAATTTGACAACAATTTACTGTAATCACAATCGATTCGTGTTTGCCAATTTTTTAATTGTTTTCAATCCTCTTTTGGGGGCACTGCCACAAGGGGAGCCACAATACACGATCAGGTAATTTACGATGCCCTCATGGCGATTGCATTTCCAAGCTCATGACACCAGGCAACCCAGGAACTCGATAAGTCTGTCGACTCGCTAACTGAGCCACTGAGGAGCTGAAGAATTGAGGAACTCTGGAATCAAGCGAACCAAACAAACGAACTCCATTAGCAGCTCTTTCCTGGACGTTGTTGTGTTTAGTTCGTGCGAACTTCTAGGAATTATGTTGTTCCAATTAAAATAAAAATTAAAATACAAATAAAAGAAAACCAAACAAAATAAAAGACTCTGCCAGAATCGACACTTGGCGACCCAACGACTGTCGCCGAGACTCTCCCCCTTGTTGTTGTTATTGTAATTGTTGTTGTTGTTGTTGTATCGATTTGTGAAATGGTCGTTGACGCTCGCTCCCATTGATTTCAGATGTCCACGTAGCTGGAACTGGAGTTGGAGTTGGAGCTGGGGCTGTGACTGTGACTCTGACTGTGCCTGGCGCTGATTTCCATTTCCATTTAACCTGCTGCACCGTCTTGCGAGGATCGACTTTCAAGCTGCACCCTGCCGTTCCCCTTTCCCTTCCCCTTCCCGTTCCCGTTCCCGATCCCAGTCCCGATGCCTTTTCATTGCTTCGCGCACGATACAATCGTAGTCTCTCCGTCTGCCTGCCTGCTTACCTTAAAACGACTTTAATATGTAAATTCGATTTCGGAAGCCAAAGTAATTAATACTAGAATGCGGAGTGGAGAGTTGCAGAGTGGTGCCGAGTGGTGCAGCAGCAGGCAAACTGAATTTAAAATTAATCCAAACAAACGGATAAAAGAGCAAAAGCCAAACACAAATGTTAATTTGCCTGCTCGTCTGGCGCTGGCGAAGATGTTGGAGTTGGAGTTGGAATGGGATTCGAAGTCGGAATCGGAGTCGCAGGAAGCAGCGAGCAAAGGTGAGAAGATTTTCAACATTGACTCGATTATGCCAGAAATTTATGGTGGCCAGAGAGACTACAAGAGTCAGTGTGAGAGAGATCCCTTCGATTGGGGACTGGTTCTGTAGGCCATTCAAATAAAAATTATGCTTGACATATTGGTATAACTTTTGTTTTTAATTATGAATGACATTGTGGTTGGTAACCAAGACGCTCGTGTGGTCTGTCACAGTGCCTGCTGTGAAATCAGAGCTCCAGCTTTGACTTCCAACTCCCATTCCAACTCCAACTCGAAGCAATCTTCAGAGCCATAGTCACAATTTGAGATAAAGATCTCACACACACACACTCACACTCACAGGGAGAAGAGTCAAAGAGCGTCGAGACATCGTCATCGTCATCGCCATCGTCATCGTGTGTTGTGGCTGTTCCATAATGAAACTCATTGATGTAGGTAAATTATCGCTCGATTCTTAACGTCGTGTTTTCGTGTTTTTTAATTGGACTTTGGGAATTTAGTGAAAAATGCTAATTAGTTGAAGGGCTCAGCTCAGTTCGGCTCAGCTCTTGCCTTCTCTTTTCACCTTTAGAGAGGATTGCATTTCATTGATATTGCGAGAGAGTGTATTGGGAAAAAATCAACAATCACTGAGATTTAACTTATGTTTTCCTTTGCGCTTTGAATCTTTACTATTCCATTCTATCCTTTCCTATCTATCTATAAAATTAGATTAGCAGTTAATTGGTTAATGTGCAGCCAGCAACGTTTGTTAATTGATTCTCGGAAAAACTTTGAGTTCACTCTGAAGAATCTTGTTTTAATTAACAACTATTTAAGCAATCCACTCGCTCGCTTCCGACTCTAACTTGCTGTTGCATGTTTCTTCAAATTGGCAGCATAAAATTATCGTTTGGCTTTTATGATTTGATGTACAACGTTTGTCACTGACAACTCCCGAGCCATCTTATATCACGCATACGCACGAGTCCGTCCCTAGCACTCCAAGAGCAGGCTATTGATCCACTGGATTGCGTGCACAGTAGCAACATTTTCCGTTTTCTGTTTACTGTTTTCTTTTTATTTTTTTTATAATTTTTTATAGCATTTTACTAAAAGTTGACTCGCAGCTTCGCTCATTTGTCTCGCATATCTCAAAATGTTGTTTCGAAAATTAAACTGATTTCATCAGTCAGTTCTGACCTTTAAAATGATTATAATTTTATGCGAGGCCTTTGCTTTGTATCCATTGTCGATTGTCGAATGTGGATTGTTGATTTCCAGTTCACTAGCATTTGTTATCACATGCTCCTCAGATCTTACTGATAAGACAGACAAGAAGATGCTCGTAAAACTTCTTGGGCATATGAGTATAGTTTTTCTTTCATTTAAATCAACTAGTTATAAACATAAACAGCGCAGCAAATTGGGTCAGCCATCAATGATAGCATCTCTAATGCCCCTCCTCCCTCCCCCCTCTCACACACACACACACACATATATATAGATCGATAAATTCTACAACAAAATGATATTGCCACTTGGCAGAGTCCCTAGCTGCCACAAACGTGGCACGTTCAACAAAATCAACATATAGGCGACTCTCGGTAGATCCCAAAAACTGCCTTAGCACTGCAGAACATGTTGTAGGTTGTCTTGTTGCCTTGTAACTCGATAGTTTTGTAGTGTTGTGGTAGCGCACCCATAAATTGTGCCCCAGAGTTGCGTCCCATCGCATCAGGTGTTAAGCGGGCAATGGAGCAATATTTTGATATACCCTAAACAAAATGTAGGATACTACAAAACTGCGATCGACTTGAGTAGTTGTTGTCGCAACTACAGAAATAAAATTATTTAAAATTATTGATTCATTGCCAACAATTCAACAATATAATTTAAATTAAAAATTGAGAATAGTTTTAATGTTTTGACTTATGAAATAAATTTAGTCACATTATGCAGACAACAATATAAAATACATCATTAATCCTGCTGAGAAAATTTTAGTAGAATCGCAAGACGAAAAAGGTAAGAAACACAGCACATTAATTATAAATAATTTATAATTGGCATGAAAATTCATTTAATTCATTGTGATATCAGTTATACAATATTGTTATTATTATATTATATTATTAATAAAGTATGATATTTTTCATTTTGTATGCATTAGTCATTTATTTAATTTTAATTTGGTTCATCCATAATTTTCGAAACTTAAATGGTAGAGTATTTGATTTTCGTTAACATCTAAATATATTTTGTTAACTTGTTTGTTTTCTATGTTTATATATTTGTGTCTCAAAAAAAACTTTTTTTACAGTTGTTGTACGCTCACAGTTTGCGTTGTTGTTGTTGGTTGGCTGGCATTATTTATTGCACGAAAGTCATTCCTTTTAATAGTCATGCAAATTAATTTTGCTCATTTGTTCAACAATAAAAATGTTAACTAATTAATTTTGATTGAAATTTGCATGCAAAGAGCGAAAATCAATTTGCACGCGGTGTTCTGTTTGTTGAAGATCGCTGAGCTCCGATAACTCTGCGTCTATTAGCATGTTGCTATTTTAGTTGTTGTTCAGTTGTTTGTTGCTGATTTTTTTTGGTGCTGCTGTAGTTATTGTTATGCTTGTTGTTGCATTTTGTGGAATTTTATAATTTCATTGCATACCAAACCGAAATTATTTCAAATCGAGCGTTAAAAGGCAGAAACAAAAACAGAAATAAACAAGAGTGTTCATGATGATAGGAAACGACTAGAAGATATCCTCTACTATAAAATTTAGAGTCTAAATAGATGTGTTTAAAATAATAAAAATAAATAAATAAATAAATAAATAAATAAATAAATAAATAAATAAATAAATAAATAAATAAATAAATAAATAAATATATAAATATATAAATAAATAAATAAATAAATAAATAAATAAATAAATAAATAAATAAATAAATAAATAAATAAATAAATAAATAAATAAATAAATAAATAAATAAATAAATAAATAAATAAATAAATAAATAAATAAATAAATAAATAAATAAATAAATAAATAAATAAATAAATATATAAAAAAATAGATAAATAAGCGTTTGCATATTGTATGTGTATTCGTAGTCACATTTGACTATATATTAAAATACGGAAACAGTTTTATCAACTAAGTTATATTAGTCTTAAACGTACATTATAATCAATTCCAATAGCTTATAGGGTATAACAAGGCCACACGCTATTTGGCGACTGGTGAACAATAGTAAATGTCTTAGATGGGATCTGCTGTGGAAAAGCTGCTGGATGCGGAGGTGGAGTGTCGGGAGTGTGCCACCTCCTGTGGCAAGTCGTTAGACAATGCCTGTCCAATTAGTGCGAATAATAAGTCGTTGATATGCGCATTTGGCAGACGGAAGTTATGCTAATTTGAAATTTTGACTACTTATAATATCTTTTTGAGCTCTCGGCATATTCATGAGGAGGTAAAAGTTGGCGCGCTGATAACGATCCGCGAAACGAAACTGAAAGCTAAAAACAGAATCTGAAAATATTAATGATAGAAAATTAAGCAGCATTTTGTCAACAAAGTTTTGCCTGGTTTTGTCTGAAATGCAGGGAAGGCAGGCAGAGCACAGACATTCATTCTGCAGAGCTGAGGCAATGTATCTTGTATCTTTTCATCGTCGTCTGTCGTTTGTGTTGCCGGGTCGAAGACGTTGCGACTGACTTTGCCAATTATAAGCTAAAGACATTGAATTTCGCTTTATCGCGAATTTCGCTGGCCGAATAAAAATAAAAGAGAGGCAGCAAATAACATGGAAGAACGGAGGAGGAGGACAGGACGCAGTCGCGACAGCTAAAGGAATATATATCTCAAATTAGCCAACATTTTATATCTGTCAGCTACTGTTCTCCCTAATTAATAACAAGATGCCTTTTTAATTCCATTTCGTGCGTTTTGCGCGCTGTTGCGCGTTTTAATTGCCCTCCATTGGGCAGAAGAACTCTTTGCCACTCCGAAACTGGATACCCAGAGGGGGGAAATGGAGGCGCCTTCTTGATACTCGTAGCTCGTAATTACAAATAATTCCCAAGCCATAAAATACTATTATCAATATTATAAGTGCTATTATTAAGCACCTTAATGATATCTGAAAGTAACTGAAATGCATAAATTTGTTGTTCTATTCTTAAAAGGGTATAATGAAGTTGTTCAAATATGTCTAACACGCTAAAGGACACACCATATGAATTATATATCAAGATCTCAGTCAATGCTCATTATAGCCTCAATCTCAATGACTTCAACGGTCAAAAGAGTTGCCAATTTTGGTATGTAGGCTCTTGTATACCATAGACAGCTCTAGTTATTTTATGATGTCCGATATCAAAATTTTTAAATAAAAATTATATACTATAATTATTACGTGTGTAAGCATAAATAATCAGTCAATACAGAAATTTACAACATATGATAGTAAGTTGATTGCTGATAGCATTTTAAGTCTCTTTTCTTTATAGATTCCCATAGATTAACACTGAATATTTAGATCATTAAAAGACACACAGAATCGACATTTGAGACATGTTTTGCGATCATCATCGATGGACCTGTGCGAATTATAATAAACACTCGATTCGAATGACACTAAATTGACGTAAATTAGATCAAATGGTCATGACCAGATGTAACTGCCGACGGCTGGCAGCTGATGGCCACTACAGTCTTGGCCAGGTTAACAGTCGCTCTTCTTGCCGTTGTTGTTGTTTCTGTTGTCGTTTTGTAAAACCCATTCAGACGTTCAGCTCAAGTGTTACTGACCATAACTCAAGCCAGGACAGGCATTTTAGCCAATATTTTGCTGCTTGCGTGCTGTGGCAAGCGCCATATACTGGCCAAGTTTACAGCGTTCAGGCCGTGTTGAGTTTCCCCTTAAATGGCAAAACCAGTTTTTGGCCAGCAAGTTTTATTTGTGTCTGTGTCTGTGTCTGCGACTGTGTTTTGTGGACCTGTCCGTGTTTTAACCACGAAAACTTGTTTCTATCAAGACGATCGTGGTAACGCCTCTTCAATTGGTAGGTGGAGCTTTTGTGGCCCCTCTCAGGCTATCCAAAGATGGTGGTGACTGCTTTAAAAATGGTGGTTGCACTATTAGCGATCGAATTTATGGAATTATTTCATTGTTCTAGGAATTTGAATGCCGGACACGGCCAACGACTGCTAAAAATGGTGTTTCTGCCACAATGGCTGCAAAATTGATATATGTATTGGCCATGCAACAGGGCCTGGCCCAGCTCATATTTATTGGATGATTCAAACAATTGCCAAGTCCAGGATGTGGCCAAGCTGCTAGCAAGTTAGCCTTTTAGCCAGTCAGACAGTCTGGCTGAGTGTGGAGTGCAGTCGAGTCTCGTTTCAATTTGATATCTTCATTATGCAGCTTGGCTCTTGACTCTTGGCTGTTTGCCTGTTGCCTGTTGGCGTTTTTTCTTACAAATTGGCTGTGCAAAATGCTGATTTAATATTTTTACTTTAGCCAGTTGTTGCCAATTAAGATTGGCTGCTTCTTTTGGAAGAACTCACGTCCGAAACATTGGCATAATTGGTTTGCCAGCATAAAAATCACATGAATTGCATTTCCGCTCGATGGCAATTAAATGTTATTGCTGAATGTGAGTTGAGCTCTTGAGGTTCTGGTTATCCTTCAAGCACATGTAAGCACTGCGAATAGCAACTGAATGGAGTACCCAATGGGATCTGTTGACGAGCACCATGAAAGTTTCATAACTTGTTGGACATCGTCATCGTCATCGTTGTCCTCGTCTTCTTGTCATTAAATGCTTGAACAAAATTATCTTGTTAAAATTACAAATAACACGAACATGAAGTAATAAAAACGTAAGGAATGAATAATGTGCGCCACGTTAAATCGCCGCTGACTGACAATCCAAGCCAACAAACTGGCTAACAGCCAACAGCCAAATGGCCAACTGGTCAACCTGTCGACCGGTTGTCCGCCTGCCTGACTCACTGTCAGTCAGTCGGTCCGTCAGTCTGTCAGTCTGCCAGCCTGTGTCTTCATCCTGTATGTTCATCTGACTTCAACTGAAGCTGTACTCCCAGCATTCTGAAATGACTTCATTTTATGTGTCGATTTTTAGTGCGCCCGGTTGCAGTTTTTTTCAGTTTTTGCAGTTTCGTGAACTTTCCAAGTTAATTGGTAAGTGATTTGAGAGCTCTCTTAACGACTCAAATATTATCTTCTTTTTTATTTTTTTTCATTTATTTTGTTGCTCGAGCAGTTGATAAATGTCGATTAAGTGGACGTTCAAGCGGGTAATGTGGCACACAGATTGTTCACATTTTATTATCATTTTGTAGAGCAATTATAAATCACATTTATTATACCCTGTATCTAGAAAGAAAGGAAAAAAATTAGTGAATATATAGTATTTGTAGCGTGTAAATATATAATATGTTTATCAACATCAATAGTCGAGAAGATCTAGACATACATAAATGTTGAGCTATTTTTTTTTATATATTGTAGCGATGTAGCGAGCAAGTCAAAGTAACTGTTTGAGTAGTCTAAGCACCGTGAATAAGAGTTTGCCCACCGCGGATATCGGCTTTCGTAGTCAAACAGCTTTCATATTTATTTTAAAGTACAAGTTAAAATGTTATTGAGATATTCTAAAAATATAATGGCAATTAAGTAATCAAAACAGAAATTAAACAAGAGGAAAATGCTATAGTCGAGTTGCCGACCTTAAGATACCCGTCACTTATTTCAAAATATATTAAAATACTTTAGTGAAACTACTTGTATTACTTTGAAATCATTAAATCGAATAGAAATCTGTGTGCCAAAATTGGTTACTCTATCTCTTATAGTCCCTGAGATGCTTTATACAGACTAACTGACTGTTTTTCACGAAATGCGGGGCGGAAGGGGGCGTGTCAAAAATTTAAAACAAACTTGACCTGCACCAACGCCTTTGGAATCAGTCTGTGAAAGTTTGGTATCTCTATTTCTTATAGTCCCTAAGATCTAGGCGCTCACACGGACGGACGGACAGACGGATAGACGGACAGGCGCTCATGGCTGTACCGACTCGGCTGTTGATGTTAATCAAGAATATATATGCTTTATGGGGTCGGAGATGCCTCCTTCTCCCTGTTACATACAATCCAATGAACACAATATACCAATTTTTTTTTTTTTTAAGTAACGGTTATAATAAGAAAATATATACTTTTTAGTACAGAGTAGAATCTGGGATAAATCTGCGTATTGCAAAAGGAATATCTCCATATCTAGACTCTAGACCATTCTGCTACTAGGAAAACTATGAAATACTGCTACTATTTATAGTTTTCCTCTCCATGATTTCCTTTACTTAGCGTGTCTAAGTTTCTATATCGTCGTGACCGATTTGGGAGTAGCTGCCACTTCTTTCACTGTTAGCGGGCTCAGACCATTGCCCTTCTTTCACTTTTTTCTTTGGCATTGGCTTTGGCTGTGTTAAGTGCATAGTTAAAGCTATTTTATGTCTTAATTAAAGTTTATAGCGCGTTTTTTTAGGCGTCAAAAAAGAGTTTTTAAGTGCGCATTGGTTAGCCAGGTCAAACCGCCCGCCGGGCTAATGTAGCCACAGTTAAAGCCACAGTTAAACACAGCAAAAGTCAGAGGTTTAGCTATGGCTTCACTTTGCCAGCAATATTATCAACAATCATCCGAAATGAGTTTTACTGTAGCCTGCAGCTTCAGCTTCAACAGTGGATCTGGGCTCCAACTTGGACTCACAGACTCATACATATGTGAGCATGTGAGTGTTGGGCATGTACAAATCGCTTGATTGGCTTGCACTTAATTGCCAATGGGTGTAACTCCCTCTTCTGACTGCCTGGCACCGACCATGCTGTTTTTAGTGAGGTCGTGTCTGTTTCTGCAGCAGCTCCTGCTAATAGGCAATTAAGTTTCGAGTGCTACCTGCCATTTTGTGCTGAAACCAAGACCACGTCCAACGACTAATGGCATCGCTCAGCCAGGTTAGAGTTCAATGTAGCTCCACATAAGTACATGATACGCAAGCTAGCTTTAACTTTACAGCTGTTTGCAAAGCTTTCAGATGCTTTCCCAATTTAATGACACACATATTCATATACATTTATTTTCAATAGAATATTCTGTAATCTCTTGAAAGTTCGAAATTCCTCGAATTGAAATAAGGAAAAATTTCTTTTATTTATGAAACTTACTAAAAGTTCAACAACAATGCCAAACCAATATATATTACTTATTTGTTAAAGATACAATATAAAATACTAATAAATTGATTTTAATTATAGTATAAGATATACCAATTTATATTGAATTTAATAATTATATTTCATAATTTGTTTGAAATTTGATAAAAAATTTATTACAGTCGATTTTTGAGACTCCGAAAATGTATACTGAAAAATAAAATCTCTAATCTTCAGAAACACCGACTATACGTTGGCTTATTATATTTAGAGGTTTGTAGAACATACCTAAGAATTTTTAACAATCCTTTTTTCACTCAAGTAAAATAAATATAGTTTCAGAAATTAAAACCTCTGCCAGGTTCTCGATCCTATTTAGACATTAGTGTGGAGAAGATAATATTTTGTTGACATTAAATGAATATCTGTGGTTTAAGGTTTTAAGATGGGCTTATATTATTATTATTTTTTATATTTATTGAATTTATTATTTATAATTTCAGGATATAGAGATAGCACATCAATGTATTGAGAATTAGATGATCAAGTTTCTCAGGCTGACTGAATTGTATTGTATTATATATATTTTAAAATATAGAATTTCAGATTGTCACACACTGCGGACAGTGATGACTCAATAACAAATTTTCCCGCATTATGCTGCAATTCCTTTGGCTTGACTCCCTTTGGCCATGAAGCCTTGCACGCATTGCGTAATTAGGTGAACTTCCGTTTCGAGCTCATAATTCGAATGGCGGATCGTTGGATCGTCGCAGTTATTACCGTTGTCGCCGCTTCCGAGGCTGCTTTCTTCATATTTTGAATGCTTGAGTTTTTAATTGCGTATACGCCGCTTGTAACGGTCGTTGGGCAAAACGTCTTAATTAACTCGTTTACAGTGTGCCTTTTCTTGGTTTTTATTGCCCCTCTCACTGCAATTATTATGATTACTTATTACTGCTGCCTTTTGTTTTGTTTCGTTTCGTTTTGCTTTGTTTGTAAGTGTTTATTTTTTTTCTTTTTATTATATGGTTTTTTTTTGCTGCTAATGCCGCATCGGCAATTTAATGGCGGCGCAACCAATTGAAAATATTTTCCAAATTGTATTGTGCATTTCATATTTTCAAGTTATTTTCCAAAGGTTGCACATCCTTTTGAAAGCCGCCGATCGCGGCAGGCCGATGGCTTAGCTTATTGTCACAAATTAAGAGCGCTCCAGTCGAGATCTGACCAGCCGGCCAGCCCCAGAGTCGACTTAATGCGGCAGAAAATTGGCAGCTAAGGCCTGCCAAGAGAGAGCCCCCGGCTCACGGCACTGGCTCTCTGTTATTTGGGCCAATAAAATTACGAGACTGCATTAAACCACTGCCTAACACCATATAATTTCGATGGCCTCCAGTGGCGATCGTTGAGCGGGCGAATGCCAACAACTTATTGAGTTGTTATACTTGTACTTGTAGAAGAAATCGTTTTAGTGCTTTCATAAATCTTAAGCTCTGACAAAAATTCCATCAATATGCAAAATTTTTCAATTAAAATTGCCCAGCCAAATGGCAGGTGGGACACCATATACAAAAGCCAAAGATAACTTTACCACATGCACAGATGACAACCACAACAGTTACAATAATCAAGGTATCGACTTCAAAATACCCGAACTGCAATTAAAGCGAAAATTAAATGAGTTGTACAATTGTTGTAGTTGTCATTTTATTAATTCGATCAAGTTAAAGTTGACTAGTTTTATGTTTTGTCTTGTTTGTTTTTTTTTGTCGATTTATGTGGAGCATGCCGTTGCTCCCATTTGGGTGTAAGTATTGAATCAACAGCAAACACACACAGAAAGGCAATCGGCGTCAATTTATGTGCAGGCAGCGCCATTTTCACTTCATTGTATCGCGACCAACGTCAGACAGCAAAAAATTAATAAAAAGCCAAGTAAAAAATGGAGCAACAATAAAACAGAAATGGCATAAAAAAAGAATAAATAAAAAAAGAGGAAAAAAAGTGGAAAGAACGAGGAAGGCGTTGTGAGCGAATGCTGTGAGAACAACAACAATAGCATCAACAGGAGAAACAACAACTGACAGGAAATTAGTTTCCATTTTTTGATGAATGCTTCGACAGGATTGCTGTGTTGATGCTGCGATGTCTTTTTTTTTTTTTTTACTCCCCTGACGACTGCCTCAGATCCTCTTCCTGTTTGGGCCAGAGGGTTGAGAGTTGGGTTCGAATTGGAGCTGGGACGTGAGCCAGGATCGTCAGACTGGGCATAAATTGCCAACGATGTGACAACTGCTAGCCACGCTTCAGTCTGACAATACACACACACTCTGGCACAACAAAAAAGAAGGAATTGCTGCAACTTCCTTTGGTTCATTCATTCAACAATAAAATATTAACAGCGAGTAAATAAAGCGAGAGAAAGCAATCATCGTATAGTCGATGCTTTGGCTACTCTTGAATGTCCTGCTGTCAATAAACGATATCCTGCAGGTATAAGGATGAGCATAAAGTCGTTAAATTGACTTTAATAAGATAATAAAAAATATTAACTAACATTTTGTACAAATTAGCTGGCGATTTATATTCTCGTACTTTTTTTTATACTAAGCTCTATTGCTTTAAAGATTTCTAAATGGTGCGCTAATAATAACTTTACTTATAACTTTCGATAGCGTTTGTGACCAAATTTAAGGGGTTATAGTCTCATTTGGATGTTGCAACTAAAACAATAATTGCCCTCTTTGTCAACCGATAAAAATAATAAATAATCCTGATGTGGAAGCAGAGTTTGGTCCGTCGTTTCCTGGAAATAAAGTCAGAGCTTTGAGACTTAACTAATGCAGATATTTATATTGCAGAGTCCATATATAAAGGTTCATTCAAAACGCATAAAGTTGTTTGCTTGTCATTTATTTGGAGTCATATCATATCATAAAGTGCACCATGTGTTGCCCCAAAAAACAAATTAACAAATTAAAGAAGCGGGTGTCGTTAAATGATGCCAGCTTTTGGGCCCTCCCTTGTTTAGTTAAATTACTCGAATTTCATGTCACAAAACTTTGATTTATTTGCTCAAAGACACGATGGCATTTAAATGCGCTTTTGATTTACAAATAACAAATAAATGTTATGATGAGTGGGATCTTTGGTATGCCGCCGGCAGCTGAAGATGTTTTTACGGGATTGGAATGGGAATTGGGAATGGGGATTGGGAATGGGAATGACTATGGAAACAGGCATGGTGTTGGCCTTGTTGGTTACGCTCGTAAAATGCCAACTAAGCGTTGAGAACCCAAATGCTGAACGTTGATTAAAACATCTTCAGCATAGAGTTATGATCCAACTGTGTGTGTGTATGTGTGTGTTTGTGTGTGTCCACTTAATAGCCCATTAAACGACTTGGCAGCTGAAAATATGGATGCCTTCACAGCATCAATGCCAGGCGGGAGGCTTTCACATCTAGCGAGAAACAATAAATCCTTATTAAATGCACAGCGAGCCAAACTATTAACTGATTTTCTTTTGAATACGCATACAGATCATAAATCAACTTTACAGCCGCATCGCCAACTCTTATTTTTTCCCCCTTTTTATGATTTTTTGATTTTGAGACTTTTGTGAGGCATCAACTGCATTTTGGAACATTTTAATTACTGCTTAAAATTTTGATTTACTGTCCTTATAAATAATATAATATTAGAATTATAAACGTTTGCCATTATATCACAAACAATATTCAAAGTTATCACTGGCTTTCTTAAAATCTGCATAGGGTCACACTGGCATCAGAGTTAAGATTGTTTTAATTCCAAGTAACGATTTAAAAACAATATTCCTTTTTGAAGTACTAACTTGGTATGTCTAGCTCAATTAATATTTATTGCTTTAGATTTACTAATTTTATTTTACTTTTTGCTAAGAAATTCTGGAAATTTAATTTCAATTTAATGTAATGTAATGTAATCACTTGAGTTCTAAATATCCATCTATCTAATATGTAGGAGTACAATGATAATTCAGCAAACTTCAAACTAAACGTTAATAGAAATTTATATAATTATTAAATTATATTTGTCATGTCTTTAAATCATCACAACTTTCATTAGTTAATTGATCAAATAAACAAATATTATTAGTCGAATTATATTTTGTTCAAATCTAATCAGTATTTAAAGCCAGGGATCTTCAATGATCGCCGATAGTAATGTTGTTATTGAAGTGGGAACAAACTCATTTGTTAATTATGTTGCCTGGAACAAGGAATTGCGGAATAATTATGCCACGATCAGTAACACGATCAAAGGCCAGGCCAAGTCAAAGCAAGCAAACGGTGAGCATGCTAAACCTTTGCCTTTTAGCAGCGATCACTAAATACTTGGCCTTAGCCTGGTCTAAACGATCGTGAAAATCAAAACAACATAATCATAAAATGCGCAAACTAAACGTGGCGTTCCTGCTGCTGTTTTCCATGTTGTTGTTGTTGTACTTAAAGTTGTTTATGTTGTTGTCGTTGTTGCTATGTTTGTTGTTGTTCATTGGTCTCTGCGTCTAAATGGCACTTGGCCCAAGCCCAAAGCGTTGACTCTGGCAGCGATAAGATCGTAAGCAACAACGACAACAACTTGGACGATCGACAGTAGTTCGCCTGGATGGCTGCCACACTGCCACACTGCCTCTCGCTGCTGCTCTCATGCTGCCTCACTGGCTGACTAGATGCCTTTCCCGCTGCACTTTTATTATCGGCAGGATCGCGCTGGGCATGCAAATTTCCAATGGTAGCCCGGACTGGGCCGGGCCCAATGCTTAACGCATGCCGTAAATCACCAATCCGGTCAACAACAACAGCAACAACAGCAACAACAACAACAACAACTGTAACCAGCAGCTGCAACGGCGGCAACAAATTTACAACAACTATGCCGTGCCTGGGATGCACGACGATCTTCCTGCAGTCTGCTGGCCACATCCCCACCACATCTGTACTCCACATCCTCATGCACATCCAGAGAGTCATGAATCAGTTTTTCATAGCGCAACGCTTTTGTTTGGCGGTCTGGCGATAACTTCATTTTGCGGCTTAATATGCTTGTTGAAGGTCTGGTAAGTAGTTGTTGCCAGCATTGTTGTTGCAGTTGTTTCGCTGTTGTTGTTGTTGCTGTTGTTGTTGCCAAAAGCGTGAACTCTCCAACACCTTGAGCATTTTTGTTGACACAACCTTCTCCTGGGCAACTGGCAACTGGCAGCGACCATGATAATAATTTTCCCTAAGGCATTTCGCTGCCTTCGGCTGTCGATTAAGCAGCGCGACAATTTTCCATAGTGTGCCCGTTGTCTGCCCACCCCTTTATCTTCACCTCCTCCCTCTCCGTGCACTCTTTAAACTCCTGTACCTCCAGCCACCCACTCAAGTCAAGCGCTGAGTGTTTTACAGCCGCTGGCACTTGCCTCTGGGCAGCTCGAGTTGCAGTTGGACTATACAATTCCTGAGCCCCCGTTCCACCGCTCACCCGTTTATCCGTTCCCATTCCCGTTCCTGGCTGTGGAGTCGTGAGCTGTCGGCACGATTTTCCATAGCACATGCTGCGTTCTACTTGAGCCCTGGCACTGTTTGTTGTCTTTGTTAGCAGTGGTAGCAGTTAGTTGCCTGCACTTACCACTAAGTTAAGATGTTTTGTCTTTCGGCTTCGGCTCATGCTTAAGCTTAAGCTACAGCTTCAGATACAGCTTCAGCTCCAGCTCCAGCTTAAGCGAGGTGTATGCGCAATTATCGTGGACAGGCATTTGCAGGCAAAACTACCAGAGTACCAGAGTGCCACAGTCCCAGAGACTCAGAGACTGAGTCCCAAAGTCTATCCAAGTTTTAGACTTGCAGAGTCGTTGAGTCTGCCCTGACTTGGGTTGTGGAATGCTGCAAGTTAGTTTTTCTTTTTATTGATTTATGATTTGTTTAACACAAAGGCGCATTACAATGCCAACGAGTGGGCTTTACGTAGAATTTCCTGCCCGCTCATAAGCCATATCGCATGCATTTAAAATTGTCTTTACCAAATTTGATGGCAGCCTTAAACTTCATGCCACATTTGGTCGCAACAATAGTTGCAATCACGCTGCACCAGCGACTCCCTGGCCGGCTTGTTGGCCTGTTGGCCAGTTGCCCAGTTGGCTGGCTGTCAGGCCGCTCTCCACTTTCAACACTCATAAACCAGGCTTAACTTAACATGAATGCAACTCAAATATCAAAATATTTTATATGCATGACCACCACTCCTCAGTTTGCCCCTCTTCTCTCGGTTATTTGGCTTTGTTGTTGGGGATTTGGTTGCCGACCTGGTTTGATTGCCAGCTTTGGATGTGTCTGGGCTGGAACTAGTTGAGCACTTTCATGCCAGCTTGCATGCAATTTATTTAGTAAATGTTGCAAAAATTAGACAACTGAATTAATTTTCATAGCGACAAAAAGCTTGAAATATTGTGATCACGGATTAAAGTCTGTAAATTGTTTGCCTTTTTTTCTTAAATGAGTTCGTTAGCCAGGCTAAAAACTTGTCCTGCCAGAGCTCGCATCGGATATGAACAACAAGAACTAAACAAGCTCTTGAAAATTTGTGTTACTCCGTGAAAACCTTGACTAATTCCTCTGAGCATGTCTGAAACCCAATACAAGTTTACTCTTTCTTTGGCGGTGATCTAATGGTGTGGCATGATCATTAGGTCTGTCAATTTTCCCACTTCAAAATGCGCTGCTGAAGAAGTTCTATTGACATAAGCCTACCCTACTGTTGGGCTGCCGTTGTGTTGATACTCGTATTGACCTGATCCGCCCCATGACAAAAAAAAAAAAAAAAGTGCCAACTAAGCATGAATTGTGATAAGTCAAATTGTAAACAAATCAACAAGAGACTGCGGCTCCAAACTGTCTGGCATATTGGCCATATAGGGTTGGGCATGATCATCGCCAGACATCGAGTCTGACCAAAATACTTAAATCTGGCCTTGGTTGTTGCATTGTTGATTGATTTATTGTGGCGATCTCCGCGCCTCAATCCTCAAAAAACTAGTAATGATGAAAAATTAATTCTCGTCAATGGGCAATTGTAAGGCGATCGTGATGCTGATCGCGATTGCAATCACTTTTCATATTCAATTGAACCTTGAAGAAGTGAATTTCAATTGAACCAAATCAAATACACAAATGGAGAAGTTCTTTTCAAGTTCTTCAACAATTATTTATTGGTCTGCTTATCACCGAAATTCTGATATTATGCGTCTTTTGTTGATCGCACTTTCTTCATTCGGGCTGATCATCGTTTATTGAAATTTCTATCATGGGAAAGCCAAGACACAGTGGCTTTGACAATCGCCGACCGTAAGGCAGAATCGGTCATAATTTATTAACTGATTAGGCATTCATACGCGCAATGATTAATAACAAATGCAACCAAACATTGTTAACCCCAGGTTAATTTACGCTTTAATCAATTGGGTTCATTTACACCAGCCACAACGGCGATTCCCAACTCGTGAGTTGCCCTGGGGCCCATCATTTGTTCTGCTTGATGACGCGACCAATCGGCCAACGATCCAACCATCCAACGATCCCAAAAACCATCGAAGACAGAGTCTGGTTGTTGTTGTTGTTGTGACGCCGAGACGGCTTGAAGTTTAAAGTCAAAACACTTGGGATGGGATAATTGCAAATTGAATTATTGCTGAAAATATGTATATTGAAAATTACTATATTTTGTGCTACAACACATTCAAATTGATGACTTGATTGATCGTACCCGGCCAAGTGTCTTGATTAAAGGAGCACCGCTCACGTTTCCAGCCGCGTCAACTCCCAACTCCCTCTCATTCCCCTTGACTCTGATCACTTGATGGCGGCGCTCGCTGAAATTAAGTTAAACAAATTTTATAACACCTTTTGCTCCGGCACACTCGCCACTTGGTGCACACACATGCGCCGCGGAATGCAATCAGTTTTTACAAATGATGATGATGCTACAGGTAAGCAGAGAGAGAGAGCACGAGAAGGAGAGAGAGAGAGCGGCCCAGGCTACAACTGAGACTCGTAGATTACTCTCGTACTTAACCTCACTCACTTATAACAATAAACTAAATTGCAGTTGGGTCCGCAACGTTCGATCAGAAACAAAGTGTGCTATAAGTATCTCGTAGTTACATCTCAGCAGTTGTTAAAGCTTCTTCCCTGTTCCTCATCTCTGTGTGTTTGGAGTCCAGTTCCAGGCTGAACAATGAGCACTGTGATTAAGTTGAACGTTCGCTGAAAGATCACAAAACATTGGACCGATCATTTTGATCATGAGGCGGCAAAGAATTCAAACGAGCCAAAGGGTTGCTCAACTCGTTCCTTATTATTTACAAATCTATCATTTGTAATTTATTTTACAGTTAGCTATGAATTTGCAACTAAATATACTGCTAAAATTATATACTCTTTAAGTATTATTTTCAAAGGAACTAAAGGGACTGTAAATTTTATAAGTTTTAAAATAAAAATTCCAATGTAGCAATTTTAAAAGATACAAAATGCCAAATATTTCTGATTATTTTAATTAAAATTGAAAAAGGAGTTGTTTTTAATAATAATATTTCAAAATTAACGAAATAATCCTTGTTTTTCATTCATTCAATAAAATTATAAAATAAGAGTTATCTTTAGTTATGACTAAAATATGAATTTTTCTGTGTTTCATATTTCCATATTTCCTTCATAACACTTACTTGCGGTACTTGACATACAGTCAATATTGAAAATGTTTATTTTAACAAAGAACGGCAAGAATTAAGAAAACAATACTTTTATCGTACTTAATAAAATTGAACAGATTTTATATATCCTCATAGACTTTATAAAGAAAAAAACAATAATTAGTACAGTATTTTAATCGAAAAAAATTCAGTTTAAGATCCTCGAAGACAAGAAAATATGTTCTAAGCAAGGCTACAAACCAATAAAAAAAATTTTTAATGTGTTCGGTTCCGCGGTTCGAACCATAGAGCAAGTCTTCGGCTTGGTTCGCGAATTGGTTTATATACACCCTGAACCCAAGGTTTGGGTTCGAACCTAGGTTCAATTTTATATACAAAAATATTTTTATTGTTATACATTTTTCGCAACGTTTTGAACTAATTTATTTATTTTTTGTTAAAGAATTAAAATTTTGATGATAATTTAACATTTAAATATGACTTATTTTAACCCGAAGTCTCAAATAATTGCGTAATATTAGAAAACCATACAATTTATTTAATTTTTTTGGTAAATAATTTAAAGGGTTCGGTTCATGATCCGGTTCAGGCTGCTTAAAAACCCAAACCGAATCGGTTCTACGAGGTTCGGTTCAGAGCCGGCTTGCAGCTTTGTTTCTAAAAAAAGAAGAACTTTTTTATAGAACAACTTTTTTATCAATGAAAATAATAGTAATAATATTAATAATTCAATAAATGTAACTAAAAAACTTTTTTAGCAACCCGTGCATGGCTTCACATAATGATCGGCAATTTCAAAAACACCTCAAATGCCGATAACGATGACTGGCGGGCGGATCAGACTAGAGGCACTCAGGCATCGACACCCGCGCTGATCAGTTGCCCAGTTGCGTACTTGGCCAGTTGACTAGTTGGTCACTTGCTGTGCCTGGCCAGAGCTGGCTCGCAGTAGGTTATTTATCGTGAATTGAGTAGTTAAATTACTCAATTTTGATGAGGCTATGAGCGGCAACTGGCCAAGATCAGCGTAGATCGAGTGCAGGAGCTTATCGGCTTGGCTTGGATATGTGTACACATCTTTTGCCAAACTGGTCAGATAAACCAGTCAATTATTTTGCCAGACGCGACTGCCAGAGATCTAATCGAATTGCAAAGCAGCGGAAATGCACTTGGCCAACTCAACTATGAGGACGGGACTGAATCGAGCTGATTCAGGTGCAATTAGCTGGCTCTTTCTTGCTGACAGAGGGCCAGGTCGCTTGCACTTTAATTAAAAGACGATAAATTTGCCAATCTGAATGCTGAGTCCTCAGTCGGCGCATCCGCAACGTCTGACGACTTGACAGGTCGCGCCGCGTGAAGTGATATTTATTTATTGTTTGTACCCAAAGTGGCAACACAAAAGCCAAGGTGTTAATTTGTTGTTGGCCCCGACTAGTTGGACAGTGGATGGAGGTTGGAGGATGGCTCGTTTGCAGCTGCTGTTGCTGTTGTTGCGGCTGCTGCACTTCGATATGGAGATGGTGCCACAAGCTCGTCTGTTTCCATTCATGTTCTTTGGCTTTGGGCCTGGGGTTGGCCTGCTTGGCTTTGCCGCGCTTTTGGCCTTTTCATTGACGCTAACGAACATTTTTGTGCGATTTAATCCCATTTCATGGTGATCCTGCACAATTGCCACCCGTGCCCCCAGCCTGAGCTTCGATTTGAGCCCGTGCCTAAGCCATGCTTCAAGCTACCATCTTACAGCTTCCAGCTCCCTGTCCCCAGTGCCCAGCCCTCAGATCTCAGCTCTCGGCTCTGAGGCTCTGGCAATTTATTTGCCGCGCATGCAGACGACGACGACGACAACAAATTCGAGCGCCAAATGATGCCAAGCGGCTGTTTGGGCTCCCACTTTAGGTTGACGTGATTTATTGGCACACTGTCCAGTACCTGAGGGCGTTTTGTCGCAAATTAGTTGCATTCGGCTTCTGTTAATTTAGCGACTGCAACTGCAACAGCAACAGCAACTGCATCAACAGCGACTGCGACTGCGACATCGACTGCGGCGTTAAATGCAACGCAAATTGTGATAATTTATCGAAGCAGCTCGCCCAAAGTTAAACAGAAATTACGGGCATCTGACAGGCCGCACACATCCAAAAAGTCGAGAGCCGAAAGCCAGGTTCCTGAGCCAGATATTGTATCCAGTTGCCAGAGACGAGAAAACCCGTTTATGGCCAACAAATCAACGCCTCAAATTGTGCAATTTATGCGCCTTAACCTCGACTTGTTCACTGGCCACCTTCAACTTGATTATTTATTAATTTGACATATAAACTCGATTGTGGCTAATTGCGCTAAACGAGCCTTCAGCTGACATCCTTTCCCTTTCAATATGCAATAACTCAAGGTTGCCACAATTTCAACATAATTATGCCAATTAAAGACGTTAATAATATTAATCGACACTCGCTTAACTCATATTTAAATTGCTGTTTAAATTTAAAGACTCTTTGCCGCAGCTAAACCCTCTTTGGCCATTTATCTATGGTCTGTTCTGCGGTTTTCTTATAATTATTTTTAAATTGTGTACATGAATCTATTAAGAGGCCATTATAGCGGGTCGAGTGCATCCCCAGCACATGTCACTTATCAGCCAATGTCAACTGCCAACTGCCTCGGTCATGTGACATTGCGGCCATTGTTGTATTTGTTGTATTGGTAACCCTCGTTGCTTCTCCATCTATTTGCTCAGCATCATCATCACACTCAGCCTCATTTCTATGGACTCTTGTGTCTTAATTATGTCAGCGGGCAATCGAGTGTTAATAATCGCATATTTATAATCGTATTACTCGATGTCGCTGCCTGTGCCGCCATCGGTCGCCTGTGAAAACAAACAATAATATTTCACAGCAGATAGATAGACTGAGAGAAAATGAGAGAGAGAGAGAGAGAGAAGGAAAGAGTGTACAGTACACATACTTTACACATTGAGTAAATTTGTTCAATGGTTCGCTTTTAATGAAAACTATACCACGATTTCTTATGCCATTCATTTGGCACTTCAAAGCCAATTCATAATGTCAACGCTTTGTCTATCTCATCTCATCTCTTGCACTCTTTGAAGCACTTTGAGCCAGATACTTGTCTGTACCTTTTTTCAAAATCAGTTGACATTTATTATAATGCTTAGAGAACTGATTTGGCGTGGCTCATAATACCAATTTGTGATGCAAGTGATGTTTGACTGCGACAGAAGCAGATGGAACAGATCTCGATCGCTGGTAATAGAGTAGACAAGAGTAACCGACTAACAGATACCCTCTATTAAAAACTTACTTGAGTTAAAGAGTGTTTGATAGAATCTGATCATTATATATTTATTATGTTTACTATTAAAGATATTAACTATTTTATGTTAGCCCTTTCTGCTCTCTGTTAGATATTGGAATAGTTTAACTATAGAGTGTTTAATAGTGTTATAAGTATCCGGAAACCCACATGAAAATAGAATATATTTTATTTAATATAACCTTAAATATAATCCTTGAGTCCGTTGACATTTTAAAATATTCGTTGGGTTGCCTTAAATCATTTTTCAAGATACGTATATCGCATTTTATTGTTGCATACTTTCACGGCGTCCGATCCAGTTGTCATCATACCCATCTTATCGAAAACGAGGACCAATAACACGTGCAGAGCGCCGTCTTTCAAGCCATGCCGCTATCATAAATATCCGAAAAGAAAAGCGATTAACGATTTTTCCTCTTAAAAAATTAAGCGTGCAGGCGAGCAGTGAAATCTAGGAAATTATTTGACACCGTATTGAAGCTGAGGAACAGTAGCGACGCGGCAGGACAACTTTAATCTGTTATCCTTTTTCCACGGACTGCACTGCAATAAGACTCCAAATTTATAAGCATTCATATTTACAGCGAGCTATGCTTTCTGGCTCATTGAGTTTCATTTCATAAACATCAATTGGCAATTGGTTGTCCCTATTTAGGACGCCGAGACGACCGAGTCCTTATATTCTCTGCTGTCAATTGTCCTTGAATTGAGCGAATGGTATGCGTGTTTTTGGGAAAAGTGAAATCACGAGCTAACAATTGAAAGGATTCATTAATAAAATGTTTAATAGCATTTAGAATATCCATATCTCTTTCGAGTAGCTGCAGCCGCCGCATGTCCTTTTGTGTCGAGCTCCCGTTCTCGTTCCCGTTCCCGTCCTTGTCCCCTTCTCCTTTCCCGCACCCCAAAACGATGCGACGCGCGGCGTAAAATGTTTTACGCTTCGTTGCATTGAAATTCATTTGAAAACGATTTTTCTTTCAGGCCACTTACACAAAACACAACATACACACACACACACACACACACTCGTAATACACAAACATCAAATAGTGAAGTGAAGTTAATTTATTAGATATTTTGTTCGCATTAAATGGCAGAAGGACATCATCATCATCATCGTCATCTTCCTCTCTATGATGAGCATCCTCAGGCTGCGTCGAGTCTATTAAATGCGTGTTCTGCCCATTGTTTGACTCGAGTGCCATTGCTGGACCCTAACTCATGAAGTGGTTGTTTGTCTGACTCTGGCAGGATCAATTCATGTACGGCCGGATCATTGCGGCAGCCGCGTTTTACTTTTATTCTTGCTTGTTGTTTTTTTTTTTACCGCCATGCATCTTTGTCGCCTTTAATTTCTGGTTAATTGTGAAAATATTTATACTCATTTGTGCATTTTGCACCTTTTGCCTTGTCCCTGTTCATCCCCTCTCGTCTGGCTGCTGGCTGGCTAATTTAACACTGGGGGTTGGCCAGAACCTGGGTCGACTTTGCCTGGCTTGACTTGATTGCCCAAACAATTCCTACATAAAAGTCATTAGGGGTTACTAAAGTGGCGATGAATTTTCAAATTTTAACTTGATTTATAATAGAATCTCTCTATCTATCTTTCTCACTCTTAGTGTCTCTCTCTTTTTTCTCCTTCTGTCCTCCACACAAAGCCCTCCCCTGTCAGTCGCCCAAGGAGCCGACGAGGCTGTAATGAATTTCATTTAAATTAACATTTGAAATTTATTGAGCATTTCAGCTGTGGGCAGTTGGGTGCTTGACTTGCCATCTTTTGCCTTAAAGGCCAAACAGCTTGTCTGTATTGTATCTTTAAGATCGTCTACAGAAGATAATTTAAGCGTCTGTGTCAAGGTTCGTCTTAAAATTCCTGCTGGTCCTATCAGAAATTAAGTGAGAATTATTGAAAATAAATGAAATGATAATCAAGTATTGTTTGAATAATGTGTGGGAATGCCAAAGGACACAAACAATTTGGTTGAATTTAACCTAAAGAAACTTTAATCTTTTGAGCATAAATATATTCTCGGAATTATTAGAATATTTCTTTTATAATTTAATTGTTTAATTTTCAATTTTAAAAATAACTCAATAAATATTTATAAGCATTTGATTCGTTTGCAATCTTTTAAAAGTTGGTTATGAGGGTTTTCTTTTAGAGAATAATATTTGAATATTGTATTTGGGCTTAATTCCCATGTATAATTCTAAGATGGTTAATTACTTCAGAATTCTTCAAAATAAAAATTGTTCTAAAGTTTTCTAATTTTAGTTTAGTGGAAATTAAGATAGGGGATTTTTTCGGAATAAATATGAGATGAGTTATCAGTGCAAAGTATCCGAAAAGAAAATCTTTTGTAATATTGAAAGTCTTTGTAATATGTGTCTTTGGCTTTTAATCTGTTTAGATATAATAGTATAAGTATAATCGAGATAGTTAACATCTAAAAGAAGTTTTTTAACGATATCGTGTCACTTGGTTGTTGGTGTTGTTGACACGCCTGAGAAGCGATGATTTATTGATGCGGTCAAAACATGTGTTGGAAATGACAGCTACTTGCAGCATCTGTAATGCCGCCGACGCCTTTGCCACCGCCACAGCCTCCGCCTCCGCCTTTGCCTCTACTGTTGGCCTGGAAACGCCGCGTGTGGTTGCTTCAAAGGCATTGAATGCTGCTTTCCCGGGAATTGTGTTGTTGCGGTTGCGCCCAACTTGTCTGCCACTAACGATCCTTGCAGCGGCAATCAGTCTGACAACGAGATCCCAATGCTCGATCTGCTCTCGTATTTCCGCCCTCGTGTGGGAATTTCCGAGTCTGTAATTGGAGCAGGTTTGTCTACATTAAGCGCCGATGCCGCCACCGTACAATCTATAATTATCAATTCTGTTCAAACAATTAATAAACATTTAAGGAATTTACAATTCGCTGCACTCTACCAGCGGAAACAGCTGCAAATGTCAGCTAATTTTAAAGATTTATAAATATAGTGTTATATAAAAAAATTAATAAAACCGAAAAATTCACATTTTTGTTTTTATATACACATAAGGTATAACGGTATTTTGTATTCGTTTTAATGCCCTTATAAATCTAATAATTTTTTATCAACATCACAAATAAAATACCTTCGAAAAGCAATTTTTACCATTTTTTTTTTTTCAAAAATCAACTATATTTAAATGAATAAATACTATAAATTCTAAAAAAAGGTATTTTTCAAAATAATAATTGTTAAGCCAATGTTTTTTCAAAACAATTACTTGACTAGAAGTAGTTAAGCTAACAGATGATATTATCAATCAGATCTATGTAGATCTATCTACAACTTCAAGCTTTGACTTTGCCTCAAAGAAAACTTAGCCTAGACTCTCATATCATTAACATTTCAACGCCTTTTTTTTTGTTTGGGAAAGTGAATTTCCCTTTAGTTGGCACTTATCAAATTAAAAGTCGAAAATCTAATTTATGTGTATGCCAAAAATTTCACACCATGGCAAATGTTTTGCATAGCTTTTCCCAGTCATTTTCGTTTTGTTGTTATTTCTTGCTGAGATTTTAATCGGTCGACGTCAGCTGCCCGCTGCCCGCTGCGCTCAGTTCGCTGCTCTCAGCGATGCTCGGATGCGGCTCGGCACGCACAGTTAGCTGAGAACAATGGCGACAGCATTTGAATGTCAGACTCCGGCGGCTCTCGGGCATGTCAGGCAGCCATTTTGCGTTGAAAGGATAACAATACTCGTTATAGTGGCAATAATATCCCCCAATCTGCTTCGTGTATGCATGTGTGTGTTTGCTCATGTTAATAATGGCAATGCTTTTGGCAATTGACCAGCATGAATGTGCCCATTCCCCCCTCCACTCTCTGTTGCCTGTCAGCATAATGCCTGTATAATGAGACAGACGACGCCATTAATGCAATTGCCATTCCATTGCCATTTGCATGCCATTTTGACTGCCTGACTGCCATTTGCTCGCACACTCAAACGCACAATAATAACAATAAATTTGATGAAAATTGCATTTCATACCATTTCATGCCTTATGTGTCAGTAGGTTGATTAAATTGCCCCTGTTACACAGCAAAATGGCGTCAAATGCGCTATGAGATCGCCAATTCCCGATTGCGCACTGCATTGCTATCGAAGTTGTATGAAAGCTTTTGAGCTTTTACACATACACGGCACATGTATGGGGTAAAAGCTGCAAATTGTTCAGGTATTGGTTGAATTCTTGAAGTTTCACTGATACAAACACAGAAATGTGATAAATCTTGAGATTGAATTAATAACAATCTATTAAGATTCCTATTGAATTTGCGTAAAGATCTTAAGAATAATTCTCTTGATTTTTGTGCCATATTTAGAGTTTTCTTTTCTGGTTTTCTAATTTATGATGCATCTTTGGTTTCGTTGGAAATTCTTTGACACTTACTCATTAGGCATCTATCTCAGTGGCGTGAAAAATATGAGGCATATTAATGAGGCGTGTGAAGAAAGGGCTAACAAGCGGCAGCAAGGAGCAACTGTTGCTGTTGCGGTTGCTGTTGCAACTCCCTCAACTGCGAGGCAGCAACTCGGTAATGCGATACACAAAGAAAGCGACGCGTCGCGGAATGTGCGACAAGTGTTCCACCTCTGGCGCCAGTTCTGGACATGCTTCATAGAGAAAGTAGTTGGTCATGTTGTCTGTCGAACCTTTCTCTCATTCTCTTTCTTTCTCTCTAATCGGACTAACTACCGTTTAATGTTTGGGCAGCCAACTTGCCACGCCTTCAGTTGAGTTGCAGCTGGCAATGGAGTTGTATGATATATTTGGAATGCTTGAATAATTCCAATATTAATTAATAATTACACTGTGTATGCTGGCTAACAGCGCGGCTTTCGAACTTGCCACAATAATTCACCAAATTAGACAGGCAATTTCAATTTTCCAATGGCAAAGGGGCAACTGGGAAATCAGGCAAAACCCAAAGCGAACTTTATCGGCGCTAATTGTCAGCCCAAGTCCATAAATCTTGGCTACCCTGGCGATAGTTTGAGTTCGACTTGGATGCTGTAAGGGGGTTACGGGGGTTATCTCTTGCACATAATTACGTCGTTGTGTGTGAGAGTGAATGAGTTACAGAGAGAGAGAGAGAGAGAGAGAGCGGGAGAGAGTGTGCAGCGATAAGCATTTGCCGTTGGGGCTATTCAAGCGTTATGTCGGCTGATTAGAGCGGAAAGGGATGAGGCATGGGGCAAATCACACTCACACTCAGACACACACACACACACACACACACAAATGCACACTCAACGACAGCCTCAATTACACAGAGCTAGTCCGTTGCTGATAAGGCAGCTGCTGTCAGCGTTGTTATCCTTCCATGGCCAATTACAAGCGCAATGTTTTAATTTGAGCTGATAAGTGCTTGATGGTCCCTCAGGGCGAGGAGGCTTAAGGCCTAAGTTTAACAATTGCTGATACCAATTTATTGAATTTGAGGTTCGGGGTTTATTGAACTTGCCACAAAAATATTAAAACGAAACAAATCAGTTTTGATAAGCCAGCAAAGAGTTCTTTTTCTATATGCATTACTTGAATTGGTTTCTCGTTTCAGATTGTTGCTCTTCTTGTAGTTGTTGTCGTTGTTGTAGCGCCTCTGCTGGCAAACACAATGCAATGGCATTGTTGTTTCTCAGTGTGCACCTTTTGGCCGCAGGTCGCCGCATCAACGTCTTTTACACGCTTTCAAATTGCAAAAACTGTAGCAGCAGCGTCTTGGCCATTGTCTTGGCTATGAGCTGGGCCTGCATCCTGGCCAAGATCGGGACCCGCTGGCCCAATCCATTGTTTCAATCAGTGGCCGGGCATTGTTGCCAGCGGCTTTTGCGAAACACTCACAAAATACACAATTTTACACCTCTTTTGTCTGTGTGTTGAGAGTGTTGTGTGTTGTTTTTGCGAGCAATTGTATTTTAAAGAGGTTCAAGTGAAGCGCATCTAATTGCCAGCGTGCCGGCGTTCCGGCAAGTTCCAAAGTGTTTTCCAAACTGTTTTAACGCCCCGGACCGAGCTAAGGCTCTTGGCCAATTTTCCCGGAAATCAAAAAGGTGTGCTACACTTACAGTGCTGTTATGTTTGCCCGTTGATATATGAAGCGTGTCAACTGCATCTTTAGTGGTTTTTAATTTGAAAATTGCCTTGATCACTCCCACAAGTTAGGTATTCCTTTTGGTCCACTCTTTTAGCCGACTTTTCCTTTACTATAGATGCTGGCCTGATCGAAGGCGTGTGCGTTTGTCCAACAACTGGCGATCTCTGTACAATTGAACTGCCTTCTGGATCCTTGAGGTACACTGATAAAAAAAAATGTTCTAAAATCAAGATTTTCGTCTCTAAACTATGAATTTTAGTCTCAACAACAAATACAATATACCCTTTAACTTACTTTTTTGAGTAACGGGTTTAAAAATACGTCGAGAACATAAAATTTTTAAAATAAGAAAACGCATCTTGGTTTTGAATACTTTTTTAATAAGACAAAGTTCGCGTTATAATAATAACTCTTCTTAAAATTAAAGTAAGTAAAAAAAAATATAATGAAGATGTTTTAATATATTTTTTATTGTTTTATTTTGATATAAATATTTTTTTGGCTTGGTAATTTTATGTATGTTAATTTGAATTTATTAATTTATACTTTTTTACTGTTTTATTTTGATATATATATATTTTTTTCTGGCTTGGTAATTTTATATATGTGAATTTACTTTGAGTTTTTTTTGTTAAGAGTGGGACTCGAGCCCTTGATATACTTTCCTAACAATTTAAGATTTTTATTCTTATATTAAGAACAGCTATTTTTTAGATTAATATTCCTAGTATTAGTAATATGTTTTTAAAATTATCTTATTTTAAGAACAACATATTTATGAGTAATGTTCTTGATTTTATTAGTTGGTCTTTTTTTTTCAGTGTAGGCTTTGTTGAAATGTTGTTAGCACCTCGAAAAGGCAACCCGCATGGGCAGCATTACAAGCATAGATACGAATCCTTGACTCGAAATTTAATTGCCTGTCAGTTGTATTTACCAAATGCCAGTTGCCAGTTGCCAATTCAACAGTCAACAAGCTGCAATTAAAGCATATGTTCATTTTTGCCATGGCACTCGAGTTCCAATCATTATCATGCGATCTGTCCAAAATCAGCCCATTATGGAGATGTTTATCATCGTATTTTGCTTGTCTGTTTTGTTTTGATTGCCTTGTTGTGAATATGAAAATCTGTGAATCTCCCTATAAATCTGTGATTCAGCTCGCAAACCTCCCCCACATTTATACATAATTCTCATGATTCACGTATCTTTGATTTTCGTATTGTGTACCCTCATTATTTCTGGCTTTTGTGCATCGCAATAAGCCAATTATGTTTAGATTAAGCGGGGCAACAGCTGAACATTACAGAACTGTCCTTAATTGATTTGAGTTGCCTCACAGATATATTCATTACCATAATGGCAGCTGGTAAGTGCGAATCTGCATATGAATTTCAAATTTGGTCAAGTCATGTCCAGCTGGTATCCTAGAACCTAGGTGTGTGGCCAGCTCACGTGTCAAGAGTCTTAGAGTCTCTTACGATTTAATAATGAACTCGACGACAATGTGTCTCGACTTGGAATCCATCAAAAGCCAACAGTTCGCTCTAAGAGCTGCTCCCTTGACATCCACATTGTTGACAGGCAATTGTTTGTTATTTTTCTACTATTTTTTTTCTTTTTTCAACAGAATTTGCTGTGTGAAAAATCAGAAAACAATTCAATATGCAAAAGATACACATACACGAGCACACAGTAAGGTACTTGAGTTTCCACAAGTTGTTGAGCCGTTTGATGAGTGTCAAAAAGGCAACATACTCGTAGAGTACAAGCGGATTAGCAGGATTTGGCCTATTGTTGCAATGGATCAGCCAATTTGGAAGTCAAAGTGCAGACGGGGCATTATGCGCTTATAGAGTCTATAGATTGCAACTCAGCCAATGTAAAGGCCATTTGACCATTGTCTGGGGGCTCAAACAGCTGCCAGAGTTCGGGATAAATATTATTGATTGCAGTTCAACTGCAAAACATAATTAAATGATATTTTTTGGCTTGTTTCTTTTTTTTTTTTTTAATTATTGCTGTTGAAAGCCGCAGCAAATGTATGAGATTTTAAAAGGGGATTTGAAAGTAAAACTATTGATAAAACACAGAAATCCCATGACAAATCCTTTTAGAACCAATAAAAGAGCAATGGATTATTTCTTGATTTTTTTAATGACATTTTAACTATTACAGTTTTATTCTTAAACTTATTGGATTTGTCAACGAAATTGATAGAATGAGATAGGAAAAAATCTGATAAAGAATATTTTGCTATTTTATTACAATAACTTTACTTTAATACTATTAAATATTATATTAATTTCAACGAGTTAAAATGAATTTATATTTGTTCCCCTTTTTCATTGATTCTTTCGGTTATATAATTTCCATATCACATCGCCTTAACTTTTACACTTGAATTTAATTTTAAGAAAACTTTAGCTAACAGTTTGCTTTAATATCGTTTTTACACTTTAATAATTCTGTCTAAATGTTTCTCTCTCAGACTTCAGATACCAATTTTTTTTCTTTTCAAAATGTTTTCTATCTATAATCGGCATTAAATTGGTATGTATTTAGAACAAAGCGAATATAAGGCTATCTTAAGTGTTATCTAGAGATCTAACTATTATTTGCTATTATGTCTATATCAATTCAAACAGAAATGTCATAATACTATTTGAAAACTGGTTGACTTTCGTTCTTTCTATTTTTTTATTTTTTTTTCGGTGTTTCATTAATTAGCAATCCATAAAGCCAAGTAGCTCACAAATTCCAATCAGGCGAAGGGCAGCGGGAACCCTTTGTAAGAGCACAACAACAATCGCCATACGTTGTCCATAAAGGTGAAGGTTTAGTGTCTGGGGTGTGGGGTCTTGGGTCTGAGCTCTTGGACTAGGCCTAGGTCTACCAAAGTGAGTCGACATTGTGTGCTCCGCTATTGATACAGTAAATTTCATTGGAAATCTTAGAGATTCGTGGCGGTTGATAAGCGTGCAGCGGTGGCAGTGGTAGTGGCAGTGGCAGATGCAACTGCGCTTTATTGTGCCTCGAGATACTCGTATCTCGTATCTCTAGGATTGTTGGGCAAATGACGACGCGCGTGTTCATTAGCCGCCATAATTTATATGAGCCAACATATTTATTGAATGTTTTGGCAGTCGTTTTAACGGCTAGCTGGAACTATATCAGCCCAGTCGCTGTATTAGGTATAAGGTATTAGGTATTAGGATTGGGCCACAGCTGCCATGTCGATGTCATAAACTTTGGACAGACAGTTGCCACGCGGTCTACGACTGACTCTGACTCTATCTCTGGGTGTGGTGCCTTAGCGTCTGCACACGGAGCTGAGCTAAGCTCACAGCATGCAATTATTTTCGAGTGTGAAAATCATAAAACTGCCAATAGAGAAAATGTGTCCTGCGGTTCCGGGTCTAACAATTGTCGAAACAGTGCACGGCACTTGTATGTGTCTCTCTTTCTGGCATCTTGAGTAACCAGCTGTCTGCTAACTTCTTACTTGTTTGTAGCTTCTAGCTGATTGCAATTTGGTCTACCTAGGAGTAAGTGTGCACAGTGTGTGTGCCACTCGAGACGCTGTGGGTGATGGATGAGCCATGAGCCACTCAGCCTCAAGTGTCGTCCTTTTGTTTAAGTTAACATTATTCTTTACTTTAAATACCAATTAATAACTGCAGCTGAAGACGGATAACTGGCAACTGAAAACTCAATGCAACACAACAAAAAAGTGGAACACACAAGTGGCCAAGTGGCCTTCTTAACTCAATCTCATCTCATCTCATCTCATCTCAGTTTTCTCCAAGTTTTCTGCAAATATCAGTCAGATGTGGAGCCCCTTGTCAGCTTGTTCGATTGTTGTTGTTGTGTTCGTGGTTGACTGGCGTGAATGCGTCATAATCTTGCCACTTGAAAATGATCGCAAATATTTGCTGAAGAGCCGCGTCGCGTCGCGTCGTCAACTTGAAACAATTAATGTGGCATTTGTGTTACGCCGTATGACTTTCGGCTTCTGCGGCAGCGGCGGCAACGGCGGCAACTCCAATCCAGCACCTTCACAAACAAATGCTAATGGGTATGACAAGTCGCCGCCGCCACTTACTCAATTACTTTGCCAAACATGAAGCCGATGGACAACGGGCTCAGAATTTATGATTTATTTGCACCACCTTCGTCTTCGTCATCGTCATCCTCTTCATCTCCGTCAGCTCGTCGGGCCATTCCAACTACCATGTGTAAATATTGATCATGCAAATATAGCAACAGTGCCCGTTCACAGTGTGGTCCGATAATATACTGTCAGGTGCCGAACCAAACTATACTCGTTCAGTGAAAAGTCGGCACTTCAGTGAGTACAGCTCCAGCTCCAGCTTCGACTTCGAGTCTGTAGATTGCCTTTGGTCATCTCTCTCTCTCCAGCTGACCATTGGGCTCTATCGAATACATCTATTATGACTTCAAAGTGCCGTCACGCCAATTGTTTGTGGCAGTTTTCTATAAACTTTGACTCACATTTGCCAATTAACTGCGACACTTTGAGTGTGTGGCAATGCTACCGGGCACTATAAATAAGCCCAATCACAATACACTTTAAATTCGCAGAGCAGGTCGACGTCTAGATGCACTAATGGGCATTGAATTTTTTACTCATGACTATTCGATTCGAAGTGCCTTTAAATTTCGACTAACCTGCATTTTGGATAGAGTATAGAAACGCGCCGCGCGCGCATTCAAATTGCATCAATGGAACAGGGAGCAGAACAATTGACCAACTGGAGAGACAGCCTGGGCTACACTGAGAAAAAAAACCCAACTTCTTAAATCAAAAACATTCATCTTAAATATTTTGTTCTTAAAATATGCCAATTTTAAGGCCATGTTAATAATACTATAAATTTTATACTAAAAATCAAAGCTCTTAATACAAGATTAAAAATCTTAAATTGAAAGAATAAATATTTACTATTTCATATTTATGAGAGACGCCGCTTCAGTTAAAAGCAGCAGTCGCCGGTTCGAATCCCATAAAATAGCATTTATAAAATTACCAAGACTGAATAAAATTGATATAAATCAGAAACTTAAAAAACAACAGTAAACCATAAATTAAGAAATCATTTTTAATTTTTATATCGTTAGACTTTAATTTTAAGAACATTTATTCTTATAATATTGTAAGAACATTTATGCTTAAAATATGAACTTGGTCTTATACAAAATTTTCTTAAAACCAAAATGTATTTTCTTATTTTAAAAATTTTATGTTCTCGACGCTCTAAGACCAATTCTTGATTTGAGAACATTTATTTGTTAACAGTGTACAGACTGGCTACTGGGACTTCTGGGATTGCTGGAGATGCTGTTGTAGCTTCTGGGATTGCAAAGTCTGGCTGCTGTGTGCGATGTCAATTAGCAGCTACGGAATGACACTTTATGTGCTGCCAGAAGATCCTTGTGCAAAGTGCAATCAGTGCAAAGCAGAAAGCCAACCAAAGTCGGGGACCATGAACGGCTACGCAGTTGACAAACAAATGTTGTTCGAATGTGGAAGCCTGTGGAAGCTGGCTGCCTAGTCAATAAGTGAGTGAGATCTGAGGCAAACAAACAATTGATGTCGTCCAGACAACAGTGAAGCGAATTGTCTGTGCGCCTTTTGCTGCAGATTCAGCGTCAGCTTCAGCTTCTGAAAGCGTTCACAAAGTGACTTGTAAACATTTTAGCAACTTTTCAACTTCAACATCAACTTCAGCTTGAGTCCGCCTAATGAACTGCCTGCCCCGTTTAGACTCTCTCTCTCTCTTTCTCGCTCTCTATCTCCCTCTCTCTCTGTGATTGGCATTGGAAATCTCAGTTGCAGTTGCAATTGCAATTGACAAGATAAATACATTTAGCTAATTTGAGTATTGCTGTCCATAGGATGCAAAAAATTTGTACGTTTTCAGCGCAATTAATATGTAATTAAGCTGCTCAAAAGCAGCCGACTGCAAAATAAGCCTTCTCCTGCCTCTTTCCTCCTCTCCTACCAAGGCAAGTCAAAGGCCTTCTCCCACGCCAGCACAAAGACAATGGCAATCAAAATTCATTAGCCGAGCGACGACAAATAAACCAAAGGCCTATAAATTTGTGTATATATCATAAGTAAATATGTGCTCAGGACCTGAGGCACATAAAAGGCGACAGAACCGCACATCCTGTGCCAGGAAGCAGCCGGCTGAAATTACAAAAGTCAACCAACCCCCAGAAGGCACATAAAAACGCTTGAAAAGCGTATGCTCAGCCCCAGGATGGGGGGCGTGGTTGGGGTACTCTCAACAACTTAAGCATCCAACAGCCCCTTAACTCTTCCCCCTCTCAACCACCATCATCATCAGCACCAGCATCCGAGTCGAGGCAGAGGCTTTTGAAAAATTGCAAATTGAATTAAGCCAAAGTTAAATGGCTAAATGACTCGAGAGCCAAGTACGGCCCAGAGAATGGCTGGATTGGTATGGCATTCAGACAAGGCTGCTTGCCACCAGTCGAACCATGTCCAGGGGTTGCCATGTGGGGGTTGCGGTTAGGCGTACGATAGCAGCTAATATGCTGAGCAGGATAAACGCACGCTGAATCCCAGCAACAGTGGGGCAAGTACGTCAAATCTTGAATTCTTGCGGTTGCAAATGAGAATAGTTATGTAATATATATCCCTCCGAACACGAAAAAATATACATGTGTGTTGGATTAGTTTCTACAATGAGAAGATACTAAATCTTCCAATATTAAAAAAATATTATTTTATAATAATATAATATAATTATAACAAAATTTCATCAAGAGCCTTTGCCTTGTTTTACTTGATTGGACATGATTAATTTTTTTTAACCTTAATTTTTCCCATGTTGGAACTTACGCAATTACACAATGTACGTCATAGGAACTTTTCATAATTTGTCAAGTAAAACCAAACTTAAATTGGATCATTAACGGATAGAAATGGGTACAAACGATTTTGTATTGGAAATTGCTTAGAAAGTTAATATTTATATAATATAAAAAAATATATTTGACTCTCATATTTATTTATTTAAGATCTAACTTGTTAACAATAAAATAATAGGATAGCTAGGGTTGTGTGTGCTTATGTAAAACAAATTCTCATATTCCATAATTTATTCAATTTTTAGATGTGAGAATTAAAAAATCTGGTTAGGCATGAATTTAACAATTTGTTTTTAACTATAGAATCTAATTAAAGGCAATCGATAAAATAATAAAAATACACGTTTACCAACCTCTATAATATTTTCTCCCTCTAAGGCTGTAGTTTTCTAAATATTCATATTTAAGTTAGCAGCAGTTTTCGTCAATTGGTGCCACTGTATTGGACTTGCAGCCAAGCCAAAACCAAAGATCCGCAGACCAACAAAACGAAGCTTCTCCCCTTGGTAAACTGCTGTCTGAGTGTTAGTGTTATTTACCAGGCTAAATTATTAAATGATTGTTAAACGAGCGGATAAAGGATGAGCGTGAATGATGATGATGATGATGGCGCAAAAGGGAACTAAGGGGGCCAAGGGGATGGCAATGGGTCTTGGCCCGGACTCGGGTTGGTTGTTGGTTGTTGGTAGCTGCAGCGAAGGGGAAATTTGATATTAGGTAAATTTATTTGATTTACATTTTTATAGGGTTGCTTGGCATAGAATGGGCAAAGGGATGGAAGGAGGATGGAAGGAGAATGGGAGGGGGGCTGGGATCTAGCCTGTTGTTTGCCAACGACGCAACGTTGTCGTCGACGTCCTGCGCTTATCGCATTAAACGTCGGCAATGAAGATAAGAACTTGTCTAGAAATAGAATAAATAGAAAATAAATTAATAAAATGGCTGCGTGAAAAGGAATCATAACGAGTTTGGACGTACGTCGAGCGCCGTGTAGGCAATTATGCGAGCAAAGTGGTTGATAGAATGTGTAGAAATTGTGGGAGCCTGTCTATTCTCTCTCTCTCTCTGTCTCTTTTCCTCTCCTAACAACTGTCAATTTCTACGCCTGCTATGATTGACTCGGCTTGGGCCCACCCTCAAGCCGAGCAGCCCGATTCCGATCCCGAGCCCGAGCCCGTAAAGCAATCAGCGCCAAATCAGAACTTTATTTATTTGTTTGTTGTTTGGCAAACATTTACGCCATCAGCAAAACGACACCCAAGAGCTCGTTAAATGCGCAGTCATGCGGATGTAATTCAATAAACGAGCACACCATCATCAGAGAGCGTCCCCCACCCCAATCCCAATGTCAATCCCAATTCCCTGTCACCGTCCGTTCTCCGTTCTTCGCTTCTCTTCCCTCTCTCTGACAGCCTTTAGCCAACACCCAACCGTTTAGCAGGCAATATATATACGATTCCCTATACATATATATACAGCAGCAGCCGCAATTGCCACAACAGCCGCTGTGACTAAATGACTGACTGACAACCGCATTGTATTTGTGTATGTGTATGGGTATGTGTGTGTGTGTGTGCTTGTGGGGGTTGGTTTATTTACTTGGCTGAGAAACCACCCCATGGCAACATCGATCCCTCGCTCTACTCTCTCTTCTCTCTTGCATGCCCGAGCTCAATAACGTTTATTGAGTAAATTTCGCACCAGCTTCGACTGCATCCTCCATCCTGGCCAAAAATCTGAACTGTCAACACGTCAAATGGGGGCGTCGCGTCGTCAGCACGGGAATTTGTTGAGGGTTGCTTGCCATCGTTTTTAGCATGTTTAAGCGATTTAACGCATCGCAGGGATAATGAAATTTTGATTATGTAGCGCTTGGTTGGTTCCCTTAGCCAACTCGACGACGCGTATTTATCGCCGTTAGTGTCAAGTGTGTGTATTTCACTTGGGTTGTCATCAGTTTAGCAGAAATGCAGGGGTGGAGTGGTGAGAGTTGCCATTGTCTGCTAATTAACACAACTTATTAAGCCCTTATGTGCGTGTGCAATGAATATGTGTGATTTCTTGTGAAAGATTGTGAAAAATCATTGCAAAGAAAAAATGTGTGAGATATTTATACAATATTTTGATACTTACGTTAAGTAAAATCTGAAAATATTGTATATGTTTCAGATTATATCAAAAAATGGCGGACTATGGTTAACTCATTGTTTTATATTTGTGAGACTGGTTTCCAGAGAAACTGATAAAAATTGTATCACAATTAAGTATATATACAAAAAGCAAGTGTTTCAAATAATTTTATACAAGGAACGGAATAGTAATTTCCTTGAAAATTGATTGAGTATAATAGTAATTATATTTTTGGTAAAAGGATATACATATATGTATGCTAATAATCTTATCAATTTGTAAAGATATAGAGATAAATATAAGCAGAAGAGCTGACTAAATTTTATATTAAATTATATATTCTATTGCACAATTTTTTTACATTTCTAAACGCCATAAAAAACAGTTTAAAATTGTAAAAACATATAAAATCGCTCCTAATTGTTTATTTATTTAACTTGGTAATAAAACGAAATGTATTATAATGTTTAATTACTGTCAACTATCTCTGTGGAATTATATGATAGATAATATTGCTAATAATTTGCGTTATGCCAATCAAAATCATCTGTAAATCATCTGCAATTACGCAATTTAATTATGAATTAATTGCACCATAAAAACAACAATCTTGTTTAATTGATGACGGCGGCGGCTATTTGAAAAGCTAACTGCCCACATAAATGTGCAACATCCACACCCACGCCCACACATACACACATACACACAAACACACACACACACTCACGCATAATCAAACTGGCCACAAAGTACCCGGCCAATTGTGCCTTGGGGGTTAGGGGGTGGGAGATGGGAGATGGGGGCGCAGAGGGGCAAGGAAAATCAAACACAAATTTCAACCAACCAAACAAGAAACAAAATTGAAAAAAATAAAATGGAAAAATTGAAAAAATTATGAAAAACTATCAAAACATTTACATGCGGCGGATCCACGCGGCCAACGCGACGGCCATTTATCAACTGACCAACTTCCCAAACTGTAGAGCGTTGTTGTTGTTGTTGTTGTTGTTGTTGTTGTTGTTGTTGTTGCTGCTGCTGCTGTTGTTGCTGTAGTTGGCTGACTGGCAGTCGTTCTGCGCTGACGGCGTCGTTTCATCTTTGGACGGCAAAGAAAAAGCTTTGCTCGCTGGATGCGGTTGGAGGCGGACAAGTTGGTTTGGGGGGGGAAAGGTCTGTCTGTCTGTCCATAGAGGGACCGAATCATAAGTAGTATATGATTATGATGTTTATTGAAAAATTAATTTGCGCCTCGTTTTGGCTGCGGGTCTCATTTGCGTATTTCAAAGCGCAATGAATAATGATGAAGATTATAAAAACTCTTGACGCGTTTCGTCTGAGAAATTAATATTTGTAATTGGCTATAATTGTTCGTGCCAACAACCGAACTCATACTCATAGTAAACTCTATAGAAAAAGCATTAATGAGGCCTCGCACTCGCCTTTTGTTATTTCAATATTTTAATTGAAAAGAAAGTGGCATTGTTGATTTTTAATGAACCGCTTAACTGACAGCAGCAAAATGTTTTAATCAGTCACTTGTTTTGGCTCGCGATGGAAAATATATACCTACATATAGAAATGCCACGAAAAATAAGATTTAAAAAAAAAAAAGGAAAATTAGAAATTCTTGAAATATTTGAATTGTTAGCTTTTTGTATCAAACAATCTTTAGATTATAAATAGCTGCATTAAGTGATGGAATCAATTAATAAATGAAATTAATTTATGCGGCACGAGTGGAACATTAGCAAATTTTGAAACAATAAACGACAAATTTGTTTTTTTGTGAAAGCAATTTATTTTGAATATATGCATATTTTATATTTATAAATTAATATAACTCACTTTCTATAGAGGAATTTGTAATTTTTAACTGAATGATCTTGTTAAGTTTGGATTTATATATTAATAGAGACAGTTATTTAGTAAGAATTTATACATTTTGTATAATTTTATTCTCATTAACATTAGAATTTTTAATATTCATTATGTATTCAGTTCACTTTCAATGGGAGCAAGGGGAATTTCGTGTTCAAAAGCCTCGTTTACTTGTTCTAATTGAGCTGATTATTCTTCGGTTGCTTCATTAAATATGTATGCTTCCCTTAGAAATGTTCGCCCATCATTAAACCAAAGCAGCCCCCAAAACGACTATGCCCAAAATTCCCCCTCACGAATACAGACAATACAATGGCTGGCAAAACTTTGGAGCAAACAATTTTCACATAATAATCCTTAAAATGAGTTTAATTTGTAGAGTAAAATTATAAGCAGAGAAAGGACGATAGAAAGCAAGAGACAGGAAATGAAAGGGAGTGAAAAAATCACAATGAGTGTGTAAGGGAGATAGATGTCTTTTGTGCCATTTATGAAATATAATGAACTCCAAAAGTTGGGCTTATCCTGGCAAAACCTTTTGTTGTCGCTTGCCGTGGAGTACTCGGAATTGTGGGGGGAGGTGCGAGAGGTAGGAGAATATTTTGGGATGCTGCATATTTTTTTTTTTTTTAGATTTACGTTTGATTGATTTGCCATGCTGGCTACTCGATTTATGCGCAACGATAAGAATTTTATGGTTTATCTTTGAGGTGTGCGACGTAGACATAAATTTAGCTGTGGGGAAAGAAAGCGAAAGAAGAGGCATAAAAAAACATAATTTCCTGGTCCAGATTGCAGCTTTGTGATAAGATGCTGTCGTCAACGAATGAGCTTTTCATCATCATAATGATGGGCTTATTGTTTATTATTTGTATGCATAAATACATACGTACATATATATGTAAATACACAATCGCTTTTACATACATATGTAGTTGGATTGTTATTCGGGCAGCGATGCGACATTTATTAACTGATTGCTCATACGCCGCGTGCGCCCGCTTGAAGCACCAATTAAATTTTCCCTTGGAAAAACTGGCAACTGCCGAGACTCCAAAACGTAAGCAGACAGCGCGACGACGCTGCCGCCAATTACGTTGACAGCAGAATTTAATAAGAAGCGGCAACAGCAAGCGGCAAGCGGCAAGCAGCAGGCAAATGAAGTCATGAATGTGGAAGCTGCGACGTGTCAGAGCGAGACGACGCATACGGGGGAGACAACAGCACTGAAAATGCAAACAAAAAGCAGAAAAAATCCAAAGTGGAAATGGACAAGCGACGGTTGCGGTGGCTGCTGCTGCCGCTGTCGCTGCCTCTGCTGCTTGTTATAAAATGCTAATACGCGCAGCAAAAACGCTTTGAAGATTGAATTATTCAATAATAATTAGGCGTGCGAGCGGGACAGCCGAAGATAGCAACCGGCAGCAGTGGCGTCGTCTCGCTCGCACAAAACTCACCACACTGGAAACGAACGGCGGTTGAAAAGAAGGCGGCGCAAGAAACACAACACAAAAGTTAAATAAGAAAGAAAAAAACGCAATGAGAGCGAGCATAACCGAAACAGTTGGGCCAATAAAAATGGTGTCGCTGCTGGCGATTGAGTGGCGGGTGCGAGCGAGCGAGCATGAGAGCAACATCAGGCCGGTTTAAGAGCCACCACAACCACCAGCAGCAAAGCAGGTTTCATGCGTATCTGTGTGTGTGCATGTGTGTGCATCGACAGCAGCAGCGACAGCAGCGCTGTGGTTGCGCCGCCGTCAGCGTTCAGTTGTAGAACAGACGTGATCTCAAGAGGACGTGTCTCTCTCTCGAGTTTTAGAGCCGCCGACAACGAAGTCGAAACGTGAATTAAACGCCACATACAACAACAGCAACAACAACAGCAAATGAGCAGATCGTGTGCGTGCGAGTGTGTGTGTGTGTGTATTAGTGAGTGTGTGATGAACGAGCGAATTAATTAAAAGATAATCACAACAAATTAACGACACATATTTTTGCAATTTGAACTCGCGCGTTGCCAATTGCCGCTTGACAGTGCAATGTTTCAATAGAATCCACAACAACAACAGCAGCAACAATTGCAACTACAATAACAATAATTACAATAACAACTAAGTGCAACTGAATATCACTGGCTATATGTTAAAGCTGTCCAACAACGTGAACGTGAACGCAACGACCAGGAGCACGAACAGCAGCAGCAGCAGGAGTAGAAGTAGAAGTGGGAGCAGAAGCAGGAGCAGCAGCAGTTGCAGGAGCATGACAGTGACTGGCCTGCGTCAAACGATGACCAGCCCGACGGTGCCGCCAACCACAACGCTGAGCAGCTCCGGCAGCAGCAGCAGCAACAGCAGTTTGAGCAACACGCTGACCTCCACCGCCGGCAGCGCTGCACTGCATCCGCTGTCCAGTCCGACATCGCCGTCGGCGTTGCTACTGGCACATCAGCAACACCTGCTGGCACAGCATCAGCAGCAACAGCAGCAGCAGCAGCAGCAGCAACAACAACAGCAACAGCAGCAACAACATCAGCACGCATTGCAGCTGGCTGCAGTGCATCCGGCGCCACATCATCTGCATAAGAGCAGCTCCAGGCTGAGTAATTTCAGTGTCGCCTCCTTGCTGGCGGATACGCGACCACGCACGCCCAATACCAGCGATGCGCCCACGAATCTTTCCAGCTCCGCCGCCACATCGCCCATCTCACAGAGCAGCGCCGCGGGCACACCGCCGCCAGCAGTTCAGCCGCCAGCTGTGCCGCCCACGCACGCGTTTCATCCCGCCGCTGTAGCGCATCACGCCCACTTGCTGCAAGCCGCCCATGCGGCGGCGGCAGCGCACGCCCAAGCACATCAACAACACCAGCAGCATCAGCAGCAGCAGCTGGCCATGGCGCAACTGCGTCAGGCGCAAGCGGATGCCCGCGCCAGCTCCCCACCCGCCTCAGCCTCCGCCAGCTCCACGCCCAGCTCGACGCCCGTAGCGCTGCATGCAATTGGCGCCAGCTCCACGCCCGCCAAAAATGAACGCCACTCGCCGCTGGGCGGCAGCAGTCACACGGACTCCGAGTTGGAATACGACGAGGACATGCTGCACGAACATGACGCCGATCACGATGAGGAGGAGGACTCCATTGTGGACATCGAGGACATGAATGCCGACGATTCGCCGCGCTCCACGCCCGACGGTCTCGACAGCAGCAGCAAATCTCTCGAAAACTCCCACGGCGTACTACACGGTTCCGGTGCCGGCTCCGGCGCGGGTCAAATGCAAGCCACAATCCTATCGCCAGCAGCATTAGCCGCCAGCGGTCATGTGCCCATCAGACCAACGCCATTCACAGCTCTGGCCGCTGCCGTCGCCTGGGGCGGCATGGGAGGAGGCGTGCCATGGCCAGGAGCACGCCAAATGCCGCCATTCGGACCGCCGGGTCTGTTTCCAGGACAGGGTTTCGGAGGAGGTAAGTGTCACAAGCATTTGATCTGAAAAATCTATGGAAAAAACTGCAAAGAAAACCAATTAGCACTGAGAATTTCAATTATGACGCGTTCACACCTGCCAGACATCTGGCACACTATTAGTGTACACATACATATGTGTGCCAGTTTAAACTAAATATTATTTACCAGTAGTAACATTAACTAAATACTGCTTGCGGCTTTCCAAAGAATGTGTGCAAATATTTGAGTCTTTGGTATATTATAATAACTGACTAATCCCAGATGACACTGATCTTATATGATATTAATCTTTATAGAATCGAGTCTTTTGTTGTACAAGTAAATATTGTACATGTATGATTGCTTGGCTATTAAAAGAGTGGAGTTAAAAAAATTAATCAAAAGTTCTAAAAGTCTTAAATTTCGCTACTAAAATTGATAGATTAATGTTTTTAAATTTATGCAAATTTATTTAATTCTCTAAAATAGACATAAAATGTAATCTATTTGATTTTAAAAGAAATTGATGATTAAAACGCGATTCTTATTTCTGATTTAATCTATTTGCATAATATTATAAAATGTAAGGGAATAAAACGAAAGAGTTTAATTTTCTTAAGTAGACATAAAATATAATTTACTTGATTTTATAAGAAATTGATGATTAAAAGCAATTCTAATTTCTAGAATAATCAATTTGCATAATGTTATGAAAAGTGCGAAAGAAAACGAAAGAGTTTAAAAATATTTACTGGAAAATTAAATCATTAAATATGCGTATAATGCGATTAATTTCAGATTTAGTTGGCAGCACAATTTCTGAAAATTTTCAATAAGCAGTATCAATAGATCATTGTCTCCATTTTGTAACGAACACTCGTTGTTTAATTGAATTTAACTGACCCGCGCCTCAATTGACGTCTGTATGATAATGGCTGCCATTGGCGGCCATCGGAACTGCGGAGCTGCGGGTGCGGGCTTTGCCTCCCCCCCTCGCCCCGCCACCCCTTCTCCGCTGCAGATGTTGCCTTCACCTCTGCCCCCGCTCGTTCGGTGCTGATGTCTGATGTTGTAGTCAAAGTGCGTGGCAATTATTCCGTCGCTTTAAATAAAACAATGAAATGTTCTTGATTGCGATGACCATTTACTCGTATAATTCACAACAATCATGATTATCATTTATTGTTGTTGTGTTAGTTATTGTGTTTGTTGTTGTTGTTGTTGTTGTAGCTGCTGTTGTCGCGTCGGTTTTGATTTAACTCAATTGTCGCGTCTGCTTATTCATTATTGCATTGGCGTTTTTCATTGTGTTTTTGGTGTTTTCCGGTCTATGTCAGCCCCCCAATATACTATATGCTGCATATGCTATATTAGGAAAGATATATGGTCCTATATATCTGACTAAACTGACTGGCCAGACTAATTGAAGCGAGTCTGACAGGTCTGGACGATTTGTATCTGCATGCACAATTCACACTTTTCTTGCATTTTCCGGCATCGACTAAAAAAGTGACCAAGCGCTTGCAACACTTGCCCCACTTGCCACATTTGCCACACTTGCCACTTGCAACACTGCTGTTGGTCACACCTTACTGCAGTCCAGGACATAGGCAAAAAAAAGCCCTAAAACTCCGACGGCTGACAGACATGTGAACTTTACCATTTGCTGGGGCAAAAAACCTATCGCGAACTTTGCATTTCCGCCCAACAACAACTATAACAATACCAATAACAATAACAATATAAACAAGCAGCTGTTTTTTTTTTTTTTTTGTTGCTCTGTTGCATTGTTTTATAAAGCTGTCAACGAGCAGACGCCCATGAGAGGCGCCACATTCAACATTGGTTTTTGCTATACACAACGCTCTGATAATTAGCATACTCCTGAATGCAGTAGTAAATAAATATTGAAAGAGTCTTACAGTTAGTTAATAATAAAGTATAATTATTAAATTAGTTGAAGTACTTGTAAATCTTTTAAGTTGGCTAATTATACTTTTATTTGGCATAAATATTTGGCTATAAAAATAACACAATTATTTATATGGAATCTACGTGTATTGCTGTCATTCAGTCATCATGTATCCACACTTTATTAGGTCTCTTAAAGAGCCAATTCAAATTGTCTTTAAACTGACAGCAACAACAGCAGCAGGAACAAAAAACTATTTCAAACATTTGCCGCTTATTTTGTCATTTGCTGTCAACTGCAGCTCCACACACACTCACACACACTCACTCACTCACTCACACACACACACTCGTAAACAGATACAACTTTATTTTATTTTGGCAGCTGTATTTTTTTCTGCTTTGAGTCTCATCCTCAGCAGGTCTCATTAGCGCAGCAGGTTGTCTCAACCTTCTCTCTCTCTCTCACACACTCTTTCTCTCTCTCTCTGCTCATTGTGTGACCTGTGCCGCTATCTGTTGCCGCATTATGTCAAGTGTTAGGTACTTAGTGCCTTTTTGCCGCTGCTTAAAGCAAAGTATCTGTGTATCTTTAGCTCCCGTTGTAGCTGTATCTGTATCTGTAACTGTATCTATAGCCAAACGGTAGCCCTCTGAGTGCGCTGTTAACTGGGCTTTATCAGCGGCGCTAGTTTCATGTTAGTTTCATGGCTGTTTCAATTAAATGAAATACCACAGGCTGGCATCTTAAATGGGATGCGATTAGGGGAACACACAGGTGGTGCAGTGGTGTGTGGCCAGATCTCTAGGTTTCTCCCAGCTCGTCATGGCTTTATGCCTCTTTGAGGGCCTTGGCAATTGATTTACATTTACGTGCAGTTAAAATGCCTTCGGCGTTGCCTTCATAATTTAACTAATTGCAAAGCGCAGGCACGTCACGTACTTTATGGCATAACCAACTCGCAAAGTGGCCTACAAGGTGCAAAGGGGATCGAGTGGGCGGTTAAGGGGGGCTAGGGGAGGTTGGCTAATGCAGCTGCAGTTCTTGGCAGCCATTATAGAAATTAATTTTCAAGCTGAACAAACGAGCAACAACTTGGGAGTCATTGCATAAATACAAACAACAGAAGCAGCAAGTACACACACACACACACACACACACGCACACACACAACAATTGTGAGAGTGAGTGAGATGGAGGCACAAATGGCAAACTGGTAGGTGTGGCATGTCAGCTACGCCCACCTAAGCACGCAATTTTTATTTGCAGCCAGGCAGCAATTTAAACGTTGACAGACGGCGACAGCCGACGGCTGCTGGGTCAGAGTAGGGGATCCAAGGGGCAGGCAGAGGATAGGAGGAGGAAGGACGTTGAACGGGGAGTTTGCATGCGTTTTAACACCATTCGCAAAAGGCCGCAAGCGAAGACGCCAAAAGCCAAAAGCTAAAATAATATTTGCATTCTGCACGCCATCTAACGTGTATAAGCTGTACTAAACACACACATTCGCAGAGCAAAGCTGCATGCTTGGTGGGGGCAACGGGCGGGGGCAGGGACTGGGGTAGACCATTGGGTTGAGGTGTGCTGGCGCAGACATTTTGATGTATGTTTTGGTAAATAAAATTTATTTGCATTAAATTACCAGGCAGACAAAAGCAACAACAACAACAGCAGCAGACGTCTGGCGAGAGGGAAAGGGGGTTTTGGGGGCAGGCGGGTGCTACGTTGCCAATGACTTGCAAGGTGTTGCTGGCGCAGACATTTGGTTATTTTTCATATATACATATGTTGGAAGACAACGGCAAACATTTGCTAAATGTTTGTAGACAATTGGTAGCTCAACTAATTTGAGTCACTGCCTCTCTTCCACACTTCCCTCTCTTTCTCACTATTTTTAGCTGTTTCTATGTGTGTGTGTGTACAGCTGAGTAATTAAAAGAGAGCTTCAGCATATTTGAACAGCAAGTGGGCAGCTGAAGCTGCGTGTTTGAGGCACTGTGCCCAACCCACGTGCCTCCCCCCCACCACTTCTTTTCGTCTGCCCTGCAACGTTGCAACGTTGGCCTCGTTATCGCCGCTTATCTTGCACAGAGGCAGCCATTGCTGATTAAAATATGCACCTCAATGCCTCGCAGGCAACAACAACGCATTCCAATTGCACTAGTGGACAAGTTGGACAAGTGGACAAGTGGACAATTGGACAGTGGGACATTTGGACATGTCGGACACTTGGTCAACTGGGTAACATGCAATGCGACAAGATTTGTCCACTGATCGCGCCCAGTTCTGAGTACAAACTTATCTATGGCAGCCGGTTTTAACACGCTCTTTGCTAATTAATAGGCTCTAATGAAAGGAGGCAGTTATCAGGTTTACAAATTAGAAATAGCTACAAAAAGGTTCACTTTACTATACCTATTTCATATGGCTATTAACTGATTGATTCCAATTAAACGTTTCTCTGGTGGATCATCAGCGATTGTCGACTTCTTCCCCAACTCACCTACATATTTGGTGCTAATTAAAAATCCTTCATTATGAAATCAGCTGCTCCAATCAACTTGTTGCCTGGATTGACCGTAAGCGTGTAATTGCATTAGCCAAACAAAACGTTTGCCTCGATTTTTATTCCAATCGATTGCAAAATGATTTTCACTACAAAAACGTTCGACAGTCCGTCTGTTTGACTGTCCGTCTGTTTGACTGTCTGGTGTTTTACTGCTGCCTATTTGGCTATGCGAAAACGCTTTAATGAAGAATTAATTGCCAGCAATTTGCAGCGCAAATCAATCCAACGTTGTCACCAAAGACCCGGGCCTGGCCATAGAGACAAGGAGACATAGAAACACAGAGACATGGAGACAGAGAGACATCGAGGCCTCTATCGATACGCGTAAATTTCACAATTGTTGTTTGACTGTGTGGCGGTGGTTGTTGCTGTTGTTGCTGATCGAGTCTTATATGTCGTCGTCTACAATACACCGGAGAACTCAAATTAATTGAAAATCCATTACAAACATAGGCTAAATGTCACAATTGGCGTTTGTGGCATGTATTTGCACAGTGCTGGCAATGGCGACGTATTGCCCCAGCAACAGCAACAGCAGCAGCAACAGCAACATGCAGCAAGCAACAAACAGCGAGCAACAACAATGGCAACAACAATGCCTATAAAAGCACAAAAAGGCGAAAACAAGTCTCGCACTCTGGTTTGGACGTGCGTGGCCGCCTTCGTCTTGCCCCTCCCCCTGCCACCCCCCTCTCTATCCCCCTTGGCTGCAACTAAGCTGGATCTGTTGCAGGTTATTTGTGCAACATCGTCGGCCCAAGCCATTGGTTTAGTTGATCCGGGCGAGCAGAGTGAGAGGAGAGGGGGAAAGGGGCAATGCTATTCAATTCCACTTGCTTTAGTTTTTGCTTTAGCCAGCAATGGAAATCGAAACCCCATTCCAACAATTTAGCGACAAATGAGCAATTAATTTTGAAATAAATGCAAAAGAGTGCAAATGCCTATAGATAGAGTGAGAGCGAGACAAGAGGAGAGAGAGAGAGAGAGAGAAGTGATTATATTGATGATGCGATTTAAAGGCATGTGACAAAAGCAGCCAAAGCTGTAAAACTTGACCGCATCGTTTATATGCTAATTTGGCAACTAATTTATGGCCATCACAACAAGAGCGTCAACAACAGCAACAATAATAAATATATATGTATGAAGATATAGATAACAGAAAAGAAAAAAAAAAAAAAAAAGAAGAAAGAAAGAAACCAAAATGAATATATCGAAATATATACATATTTATGTACATATATTTATAGATGCAGTCTGCGTCGTCTTTGAGTCTGTAACAAATCTCTCAGTGCTCATCATCATGATCATAATAATAACAATGATCATCGTTTCTTTATCTGGGTTTTCACATTTCGTTTCACCTTGTTAGGCTATACAAAACGCTTTTATGAGACTGCATTCAATACACAACACACACATACAGAAATAAATGAAATTATATGCATAATATTGATGCAACAACAACAACAACGTTTCAGAGATAAGACCCCAATCTGTACGATCGAGCTTGGGGCATTAACATAACTTTGACATGTCACACTAATTACTTAATGAGCTGATCAGTTTGTCTGTCTCTCTGTCCGTCTGTCCGTCTGTCTGTCTGTTGCAAATGCAACCTCAAACAGATTATTAGTTTTAGGAGTCAAGCTCTAGTGCTGGACACATGTTTCGTGCTGACATTTATTTGTTTATCGATAACATAATGTGCCACAAAATGTGTGTGTGAACAGGCAGCCAGTTTGAATATGTTGCAACTTGTATTTTGTGGCAGACTTGTTGTCGTCGTTGTGGCTAGAACTAAAACTGGAATTTCCTGGGAACATACACGTATACATATTTAATACTCATCTATATATATACAGTTTCAAAATGTGCTTCCATCTGGTGGCATCTTTCCATTGTTGTCGTTTAACGGACCATTTCCCAAGCCCAAAACGAAGGCAATGCCATCAATGCATAAAAAGCAATTACAATGCCAAAAGCACAAGCACAATTTTCGGTTTGTCACTCAACAATTTCAATTTGTGTAATTATGCGTAAAATTAAAGCGTTGCATATCATTTGCTTGGTGCTCTTCAATTTGATTCCTGCCCCGAACCGATGTCTTTCTCAGTCGGCTAAACAAAATGCTCCATAAATTACGCGTGCCTGCGTCTTCAGACTGGCGACTGACGGGATACGAGTACGAATACGAGTACGAGTACGAGTCCGGGTACAAGTTACGGGTTACTCGACTGCTCGACGGCTCGACTGCTCGACTGTTGGGCTGCTGACCCGGGGATGCATCTTTAAAATGCCATTTGCATCTTTGTGGCAAGCTCATTACTTTCATTAACAACACTCCAAACGAATGCCACAGGCGCACGATGAAGCAGCAGCTGCATCTGATCACAGACCCTTCACTCTTCCTGCTCTCCCTGCTCAACAGCTCCATTTCCAGCTTCAACTTTAGCGGCTGCTTTATAAGGCATGCACGTTTTTGTTTTTTTTTTTTCTTTTTGCTGCGTTTTTTATTCAACTGCCCAACCTCATCCTCGTCGGCTGCCGACTCGGTCTTTGTTTGCCAAAACAAAATGCCCAAATTAAAATTGTTTTGCAGTCAGCAGAGCGACTGAGAGTGAGTGAGAGAGAGAGAGAGAGAATCGAACTGGGGACATTGCATTTCCCGTCGCTGCAACTGCGACTGCGACTGCGACTGCTGCTTTGTCTGACAAATAGTTTAGACAGCAAATTTATTGGCCACTTAAAGGAGTAATTACCGTTTGCTGTAGATGTTGCCGTTGCCGGCTGCCGCTTTTAGCCATGACAAGGCCAAGGACAGCAGACGACAGCGCAAGTTGACAGCATCTCATTTGGCGCTTCAATTGTATGCAAATCTTTGCGGATTTAGTTGCTTTTAATTGGCCCTGATCAACATGGGGCCAATCAACACCTTTTAGTTAACTGCACTGCTAAAAAAATGTTCTGAAATCAAGATTTTTAGCTCAAAACTAAGAATTTTGGTCTAAAAAATGGGTTGAGAACTTTAAATTCTTAAAATAAGAAAACACAATTTGATTAAAAGAACATTTGGAATAAGACCAAGCTCTTATTTTCTTGTTTTCAAAAGAATGTTCTAATTTTTAAATTAATTGTTCTTAGACAAACATCAAAAATTTAGAAATGATTT